>NW_026110754.1:60000-76539 GCF_024679095.1 Eriocheir sinensis
TATCCAAATCTCGTTATTTATTTTCTCTTGATCCTCCTAGTTTATCTTTGTGCTGCCCAAATCTCTTTTTCTATCATTCTCTTCATTTTCTTCCTTTTTCTCCTACTCATTCTAACACCCAAGTCTCTTATCTATCTTTTTCTTTAACTTTTTCCTTCTTTCTTCTTTTCATCAACTATCTTACCTATCTCTTTCTCTGCTAACTTTCTCTCTACTATTTTACCTTTCCAATACCTGGTTCTTCATCTACCTACATACCTACCTTTCCACCCAATCTTCACCTTTCTTAAACAAGGGAGGAGGAGGACGCGAATCACTTGTCATTTTACTCTCCAAATATCTAATCTACCATTCATTTACCTTCTTCCTTACCTACCTACGTACTTACCTTTCCTTCCACTCAGTTCTCTCCATCTTTCTTGAACGAGGGAGGAGGAAGAAGGGGAGGAGGAGGAGAAGTAAAGGGTAGGAAGGTTCAGGCAGTAGAAATTTCCCGGGCCCAAAATAATCTTACCTCATTTTCCTATCCAAATCTCTTATCTATCTCTTATCTACGTATCTATTCACCTTCCTCCTCATGCACGCATCTTACCATCTGGCTCTCCACCTTTCTCAAACAAGGGAGGAAGAGGAAGAGGAGGCAAGGAGGAGGAGGAGGTGGAGGCAAGGAGTAGGAAGGGAAGGGATAGAAGGAGGAATTTTTCACCCTCAACATAATCAGACTTCATTCTACATTCCAAATATCTTAACTGCCTCTCTCTTTACACTATTCCTCGCTTCCTCATCTACGCACCTACCTTTTCACCCAATCTTCTCCACCTTTCTTAAGCGAGGAAGGAAGAGGAAGAAGAGGAGGAGGAGGAATACATAGGAATACATAGGAAGAACAGATATCAGAAGACCTATCGGTCTATGGCGAGGGTGTCTGTTTACTACCGCTACTACTAGTAATTTACGTGTGGTAGAACAAGACAGAATAGATGAAGGCTCCTCCCCACCCACCTCTCCCTCCGGCAACGTGCCGGCAGGAAATAGTTAGAAGATAACACCATGTACCTTTAAGGAGGAAAGGGCCATATAAATTTTACAGTAAAGAGAGAAATAAGAGGAAATTACTACCCTTAACTTACACTACTGGTAACCTAAGCTATGGGGGAAAATGACTTAATTACATAAGAACATAAAAACATAGAAATACAGGGAGGCTGGAAGAGGCCGAGTGGCCTACACAGGGCAGCCCCAGAATCCCCCCTAATACTCACGATGGGTGAGGTGTAGTTTCAGGGGCACAGGTGGAGGCTTGATCCTCGTTTTACCGTTCTACTAGGCACGGCACCAGTAACCTGTCACCTTACTGCACCCACACCTCACTCCACCTGTCATGCCAACATTAACTGTT
Organism: Eriocheir sinensis; assembly: GCF_024679095.1. NCBI lineage: Eukaryota > Metazoa > Arthropoda > Malacostraca > Decapoda > Varunidae > Eriocheir > Eriocheir sinensis. The sequence goes on from NW_026110754.1 coordinate 61,400, forward strand.
GCTTTACCCTATTGTTGACTTTCGCTACTTGCAATCTAGGTTGTGGGGGAGAATTATATGAATATATCTTATATCCCTGAAGTATTTATCCAAAGAAGACTTAAAGCTATTGATACTCTGTGCGCTAACTACTGACGGTGGGAGTCCATTCCAGTGATCGACGACTGTGTTATTGAAAAAACTTTTGCACACCAAAGTGTTACATCGATTTCCCTTTAACTTCATACCGTTGCTGCGTGTTATTGTGTTGGTGTCTCTCTGAAACAGATTATTCGGGTTAATGTTGTCGAACCCATTAATGATTTTGAACACTTCAATTAAGTCCCCTCTTATCCTTCGCTTTTTTAGGGGAAACATATCTAAACGCTTTAAACGCTCGTCATATGGCAAGTTTCGGAGCGCTGGAATTTGTTTTGTTGCTCGTCGCTGTATCGTTTCTAGCAAAACTTGATCTTTGATATAGTTCGGTGACCAGAACTGAACGGCGTATTCTAGGTGTGGTCTTACAAATGCTTAATATAATCTCTTCATAAGTTCGGGTGATTTATAATCAGTTTCTTGAGATTAATCCCAACATCATATTGGCTTTTTTACTCGCTGCAGAACATTGATCACTCATTTTAAGAGTGTTACTGATAATGACACCAAGATCTTTTTCTTGTTTTACTTCGCTGAGCTCTTGTCCTTGAATCTGATATTTAAAGTTAGGATTTTTTTCACTTATGTGCATTACTTTACATTTATCTACGTTAAAACTCATTTGCCATTTTTCGCTCCAGTCGGCAAGTCTTATTAAGTCTGATTGAATGTTCACTCAACTTTGACTGTTCATTACCGTACCTCCTAATTTGGTGTCGTCGGCGAATTTGGCTATTTTTGATAGGCTATCAGTTTCTAAGTCGTTCACGTAAATAATGAATAGTGTTGGCCCCAGGACGGACCTTGGGGCACGCCACTGGTGACGGGTTGTCAATCAGATGCTTCACCATTAAGAACTACACGTTGTTCTCTGTTGGCGACCCAGTCATGAATCCACGCATACAGATGGTCGTTAATACCGTGGGAACGCAGTTTTGAAATAAGCCTAACGTGAGGAACTTTATAAAACGCTTTCTGAAAGTCTAAGTAAATTACGTCATATGGGTCTCGGGCGTCCCAACATGTATAAACATCGTTGAAAAAGGTTAATAGGTTGGTAAGGCAAGACCGATTACTACGAAATCCGTGCTGACTATCAGTTATCAAATCATTTGTTTCAAGGAAAGTGATCATTTTATCCCTGATTATTTTTTCGAATAGTTTAATTAGGACAGACGTAAGGCTGATAGGACGATAATTACTGGCTTGTTTTTTGTCTCCCTTTTTAAAGATCAGGGTAATATTGGCCTTTTTCCACTCGAGAGGTACACTGGCCTGTGCTAGGAGGAGGCAGGCAAAGGAGTAAAAAGGGAGGGGTTAGAGGAATTTCCCAGCACCACATAATCACAGCTTGTCACTCGCCACCTGTTATTGCAATTACTTTCGTCCGAAGCCAATAAACTCATTTAAAATTGAGGTGACGTGGCGCGACCCCTCCTGGCCTGGCTTTTTCACCGTGCCAGGAGGGAGGGAGAGGGAGGGGGAGGAGGAGGGAGAGAGGGTGAGGGAGGGGAGAGAGTGAGGGAGGGAGGGGGAAGAGGGAGAGGGAATGAAAGAGGAAAAAGAGAACAAAAGAGAAAGGAGAACAAGAGAGAACGAAAAAAAGAAAACGAAAAAGGAAAATTGAAAAAGAAAACTTAGAAAACTGAAAAAAAGAAAACTGAAAAGAACTAGAAAAGAACGAAAAAGATTTACATAGATTTACATAGAAAATCAGACCACACAGACCCCATGGTCCAGACTTGGTGGTCTGTCCTTAAACCTAAGTGATTTTGCATTAATCAGAAGACTCCAAAACGTTGCATTTCTACTCTAGTTGATATTAAGTTGAAGGAAGAGACGGTCGAGCTTATTTTTGAAGGAGTCAATCGTGTTACACTGGACCACTGACGGTGGAAGCTTATTCCATTCTCGCACTACAACGTTGGTGAAGAAAAATTTGGTGCAGTCTGAATTTACTTGTCTACATCTGAGTTTTACGCCATTGTTCCTCGTGCGCAAAGTGTCATCGATCATAAACAATGTTGATCTGTCTACATTCGTGAAACCATTAAGTATTTTAAAACATTCGATCAGTTTTCCTCGGAGGCGACGTTTCTCAAGAGAGAACATGTTAAGGGTAGAAAGCCTTTCTTCGTAGGATTTGTTGCGCAAGGAAGGGATCATTTTCGTTGCCCGACGCTGAACACCTTCTAATTTAGCAATATCCTTTGAATGGTGGGGAGACCAAAACTGTACCGCATATTCCAAGTGTGGTCTGACTAAAGTGTTGCAGAGCGGTAGTATTACATCTTTATTCTTGAATACAAAGTTTCTTTTAATGAAGCCCAACATTCTGTTCGCTTTATTTGCTGCATCGATGCATTGCTGTGAGAATTTGAGGTTTGACGCGATTTTGACCCCCAAGTCTTTGACGCATTGAACGCTTTTGAGTTTAACGCCGCGCATTTCGTATTCGAACTTCTTATTCCTCGTTCCAACTTGAAGGACCTGACACTTGTCTACGTTAAAGGGCATCTCCCATCTATCCGACCAAGCTGAAATTTTGTGCAAATCCTCTTGGAGGCTTTGCCTGTCTTCGTCAGTGAGAACCGAGTTGCCAATCTTTGTGTCGTCTGCAAATTTACTAATGCGGTTATTGAGTCCAACATCCACGTCGTTGATGTAAATAATGAAGAGCACTGGGCCAAGGACCGAGCCAAGCACAGGCGCCCACTCTGAGTTAAATCCGTCGATCACTACTCTTTGTTGTCTGTTGCTCAACCAATTCGCGATCCATTGGTTTACTTGACCGTCAATACCTATTTGCTTTAATTTGTAAAGTAATTTATGATGCAGGACTTTATCAAACGCTTTCTGGAAATCAAGATAGACTACGTCCAGTGATTTGGTTACGTCATAAACAGTGAAGAGGTCGTTATAAAAGGTTAATAGGTTTGATAGGCAGGATCTTTTGTTTCGGAAGCCATGTTGTGAGTCCCCAATCAATGAGTGGCTTTCAAGGTAATTCACAATATTGTCTCTAATTATGCCCTCAAGTAGCTTACCTACAACCGAAGTTAGACTAATGGGCCTGTAATTACCTGGTACTTTTTTGTCTCCTTTCTTGAAAATCGGTGTCACGTTAGCCTTTTTCCAATCTGAAGGGACGATGCCTTGTCGCTAGGACATATTGAATACGGTTGTGAGGGAGGAGAGTATTTCGCTCTTTGTTTCTTTCAGCAGAGTTGGATATACTTTGTCAGGTCCAGGACTTTTATTTGTTTTAAGTGAATGGAGAGCTTTAAGGACTTCATCGGTTGTTATTTCAAAATTAGGCAATGCATGCTCGAGATTTACAATAGTACTGGTGTTGGTGGTAGCGAGAGGAAGACTGTTAGTATTAAACACCGAGGAAAAGTAATTGTTTAAGAGATTTGCAATGTGTTGGCTGTCAGTCACTAGTGCACCGTCGCTGTTTGTTAAAGGTCCAATACCAATTTTGATAGCCTTTCTGTTGTTTATGTAACTGAAGAAAGATTTCGGATTATTTTTACAGTTGGCTGCAATATTTTCTTCGTATCTACGCTTTGCCTGACCTACTAGTCTTTTTACTCGTCGCCTGGCATCATTATAAAGTCTAATGTTTTCGGGCGTGTTTTGTTCTTTCTTTAACCTGTAAAACAATTTTCTCTCATTGACTGATTGTTTAATTTCGCTATTAAACCACGGTGGGCTTTTATTAGTGTTAATTCGCTTCTCGCACAAGGGGACGAATGTGTTCTGCTGAGTGAGTAAGTGATTTTTAAGGCTTAGCCAGGCTTCCTCTACGTTGCCGTCATCTGATAGTTGTATTTCTGTTAGTTTTTGTCGGATTTCTACGAAGTTAGCTCTTTTGAAATTGGGCACCTTTACTTTATTTTCAGTCACTGATGATTGAGCTTTAATGTCGACGCGCACTAATTTATGATCGCAAGAACCGAGGTGTTCTCCTACCGTGACACTAATGACTAGGTTATCTTGGGTTGTTATAACAAGGTCGAGTATATTATTTTGTCGAGTTGGCTCAGAAAGCATTTGGCTTAGATAATTTTCTTCTAGAAATTCGATCATTCTATGTGACTCGCCTTCTGTACCTGACAGTGTCGCCCAGTCGATATGGGGGAGGTTAAAGTCTCCTAATATCAGTGAGTCGCTGTTATTAAGTGACTGCCTTAAGACGCTGTACATTTCAAGGTCGTCATCGAGTGATTGCCCGGGAGGTCTGTAGGTGACAGATATATTTAAGTTGACTTTTGCAATGTTTACTCGCACGCACAAATGTTCAACGTTACTGTTTCCCGGTGTTTTGTCAGTGGGTTGCAAATAGCTTTTGACATAAAGGGCGACGCCACCGCCTCTACGGTTTACACGATCTTTGTTGAAGAGTCTGTAGCCATCTATGTTGTATTCGGAACTTAAATCAATATTTGTGGTGTCGATAAATGTTTCGGTTATAGCAATTATGTCAAAATTTTCTGTTAAAGCAAGACATCTCAGTTCATCAAATTTGTTTCTTAGGCTACGCGCATTGAAACTAAGGATTTTTAAGTTATCTAGAGGCTTGGTAATAGAGGTGGTGGTACTTGCGGGATCACGGTTACGGGTTTGTTGTGATGCACGGCGTCTATTTACACGGGCGGGGTGGAGGGACGTGGCCGTGACTCGTTTTTTGTTCGGATGACACGCACTGCTTCGTTGAGGAGCCTTCCGAGTCTGGCTGCCCCGATGGGAGAAAGGTGCAATCCGTCCCTGTGAAAAAGCTCATTTTGTCCATAGAAATTGTCCCATGCGTTTAGGAACTCCACGTCAAGCTCCCTACAAAGAGTCTGTAAGCGGTTGTTTAGGCTGAAGGCCTTACTGAAAAAGTCGCTCTCCGCCCAAGTCCGTGGTAGAACTCCTGAAATCAAAATGTTAGGGGATTTAGTCGTATACTGCTGGATGAGCCTACGGTACTTCTCCAGGAGTTCCTCAGACCGGGTCGTGGTGACGTCGTTCGTACCTGTGTGAATAACAAACAGTGAATCATTAGTAGCCTGGGGGGAGATCTCCTCAAGAGCAGCAGTTATGTCGTCGATCCCAGCACCAGGATAGCAATAGTTCCGTCTTCGACGAGGAACTCTGCCGCAGAACTCAACGACCTGCTGGCGAAACATGGAGTCACCCACCAGGAAGGTGCTCTCCTGCTCGTCCTCCTCCTCCAGAATGGCAAACCTTTTGAAGCAATGAACAGGATAAATCGCTTGTCTGGCTGGCTTGGCTCCTCCATTCACGACGGTGAAGCCATCATGGTCGGTGCCACTAGCATCCTCCCGTTGCGTGGTGTTGTCCGCTGGTGTCGACGGTACCGCTGAGAGCAAGGGGGCGGTTGGAGAAGGGTTTGGCACCACAGCAACGTTAGCCTGGATGAATTCCTGCAAGGAGGCAACAGTGCGAGAAAGCTCTATTATTTTATTCTGACCTGCTTCCATCTTCTCTTCTTGCTCCTGCAGTCTTGTCTCGAGATGCTGCCTGGTGAGAGAAAGCTCTATTATTATATTATTTAACGAAAAAAGAACGAGAGAGAGAGAGAGAGAGAGAGAGAGAGAGAGAGAGAGAGAGAGAGAGAGAGAGAGAGAGAGAGAGAGAAGACGGGAAAGGAGAAAGAAAGAACACTAAAGGAATGTAGAAGTAGGAAAAGAAAAAACAATCAGGGAAGGAAGGAAGGAAGACGAAACAAGAGGGGAAAAGAAAAGAAAGGAGAGGAAAGGAAAGGAAATAAGAGGAGGAGGAGAAAGAAAAGGAGAAAACGAGGTGAAGGAGAGGAAAAGGAAGAAAAATAAAGGAAATAAGAGGAGGAAAAGAAAGAAAAGGAGAGGCAACGAAATGAAAGAGAAGAAAAGGAAAGGAAAGGAAAAAAAGAGAAGGAAGAGAAAGAAAGAAGAAAACGAGGTGAGGGAGAGGAAAAGGAAGGAAAGGAAAGGAAATAAGAAGGAAGAAAGAAAAGGAGAAAACGAGGTGAATGAGATGAAAAGGAAGGGAAAGGAAAGGAAATAAGAGAAGGAAGAGAAAGAAAAGGAGAGAAAACGAGGTGAAGGAGAGGAAAAGGAAAGAAAAGTAAAGGCAATAAGAGGAGGAAAAGAAAGAAAAGGAGAGGAAACGAAGTGAAGGAGAAGAAAAGGAAAGGAAAGGAAAGGAAAAAAAGAGGAGGAAGAGAAAGAAAAGGAGAGAAAACGAGGTGAAGGAGAGAAAAGGAAGGGAAAGGAAAGGAAATAAGAGAAGGAAGAGAAAGAAGAGGAGAGAAAACAAAGTGAAGGATAGGAAAAGGAAAGAAAAGTAAATGAAATAAGAGGAGGAAAAGAAAGAAAAGGAGAGGAAACGAAGTGAAGGAGAAGAAAAGGAAAGTAAAGGAAATAAGAGGAGGAAAAGAAAGAAAAGAAGAGGAAACGAAATGAAAGGGGAGAAAAGGAAAGGAAAGGAAAGGAAAAAAGATATGGAAAAGAGAGAAAAGAAGAGGAAACGAAGTGAAAGAGAAGAAAAGGAAGGGAAAGGAAAGGAAATAAGAGAAGGAAAAGAAAGGAAAGGAGAGGAAACGTAGTGGAAGAGAAGAAAAGGAAAGGAAAGGAAAGGAAATAATAAAAAAAACAAGCAAACAGAAGAAGAGGAGAAAGAGGAGAGGAAAGGAGGAAGGGAAGTGAGGCATGAGGAATAAATGATAAAAAAAGAAATAGAAAAGGAAGAAAGACGAGAAGGAGAAACGGAAGAGGAAATGAACTGTAGGAGGAAAGACATAGAAGACAGTAAAGAGAGGAAGAAGAAAAAGAGGAAAACAAAACAAAGGAAAACAAAGGAGAAGGAAAGGAAAATAAAGGAAAGTAGAGGGAAGGCAAGAGTAGAAACGAGAGAAAAGGAAAGAAAAGAAGAGAAAGTGAACGATATAATAAACAATAAATGAAGTAAGGAGAAGATGAGAGAAAGAGAAAGAGAGGAAGATAAGAGGAGGAAAGGAAAGGAAAGTAGAGGAAAGGAAAGAGTAGAAACGAGAGAAAAGGAAAGAAAAATAAAATAAAAGCAACGATATAATAAACAATGAATGAAGAAAGGAGAAGAGGAGAGAAAGAGGAAAAGAGGAAGATAAGAGGAGGAAAGGAAAGGAAAGTAGAAGAAAGGAAAGAGTAGAAACGAGAGAAAAAGAAAGGAAAGGAAAGTAAGGAAGGATATAATAAACAACAAATGAAGTAAGGATAAGAGGAGAGGAGGTGGAGGAAGAGAGGAAGATATGAGGAGGAGAGGAAAGGATGAAGAGGAAGGGAAGGGAAGTGAGGAGCGAGGGAGAATTAGATACCGTAGGAGAGGATTATGGCTGTAAGTGGCGACTTCTCGTGAGAGAGAGAGAGAGAGATTTAGATGGCATAGAAAATCAGACCACACAGACCCCATGGTCCAGACTAGGTGGTCTGTCCTTATACCTAAGTGATTTTACATTAATGAGATGGCTCCAAAACGTTGCTTTTCTACTCTAGTTAATATTAAGTTCAAGGAAGTGACGGTCGAGCTTGTTTTTAAAGGAGTCAATCGTGATACACTGGACCACTGATGGTGGGAGCTTATTCCATTCTCGCACTACAACGTTGGTGAAGAAAAATTTGGTGCAGTCTGAATTTACTCGTCTACATTTGAGTTTTGTGCCATTGTTCCTCGCTCGCAAAGTGTCATCGATCATAAGCAATTTTGTTCTGTCTACATTCGTGAAACCATTAAGTATTTTAAAACATTCGATCAGTTTTCCTCGGAGGCGACGTTTCTCAAGAGAGAACATGTTAAGGGTGGAAAGCCTTTCTTTGTAGGATTTGTTGCGCAAGGAAGGGATCATTTGTGTTGCTCGACGTTGAACACCTTATAGTTTAGCAATGTCCTTTGCATGGTGGGGGGACCAAAACTGTACCTCATATTCCGAGTGGGGTCTGACTAAACTATTGTAGAGCAGAAGTATTACATTTTTATTCTTGAATAAAAAGTTTTTTTTAATGAAGCCCAACATTCTGTTCGCTTTATTTGCTGCATCGATGCATTGATGTGAGAATTTGAGGTTAGACGCGATTTTAATCCCCAGGTCCTTAACGCATTGAACGCTTGTGAGTTTAACGCCGCGTATTTCGTAATCGAACTTCTTTTTTTTGTTCCAACTTGAAGGACCTGGCACTTGTCTACGTTAAAGGGCATCTCCCATTTATCCAACCAAGCTGAAATTTTGTGCAAATCCTCTTGGAGGCTTTGCCTGTCTTCGTCAGTGAGAACCGAGTTACCAATCTTTGTGTCGTCTGCAAATTTACTAATGCGATTATTGAGTCCAACATATACGTCGCTGATGTAAATAATGAAGAGTACTGGGCCAAGAACCGAGCCCTGAGGGACCCCACTAGTGACCGGCGCCCACTCTGAGTTAAATCCGTCAATCACAACTCTTTGTTGTCTGTTGCTCAACCAATTCGCGATCCATTGGTTTACTTCACCGTCAATGCCTATTTGCTTTAATCTATAAAGTAATTTATGATGTGGGACTTTATCAAACGCTTTCTGGAAATCAAGATAGACTACGTCCACTGATTTGGTTACGTCATAAATTGAGAAGAGATCGTTATAAAAGGTCAGTAGGTTTGACAGGCAGGATCTTTTGTTACGGAAGCCATGTTGTGAATCCCCAATTAATGAGTGACTTTCGAGGTAATTCACAATTTTGTCTCTAATTATGCTCTCGAGTAGCTTACCTACAATTGAAGTTAGACTACGGTAGTTACCTGGTATTTTTTTGTCTCCTTTCTTAAAAATCGATGTCACGTTAGCCTTTTTTCCAATCCGAAGGGACGATGCCTTGTCGCAAGGACATATTGAATACGGTAGTGAGGGAGGAGAGTATTTCGCTCTTTGTTTCTTTAAGCAGTATAGGATATACTTCGTCGGGTCCGGAACTTTTATTTGTTTTAAGTGAATGGAGAGCTTTAAGGACTTCATCGGTTGTTATTTCAAAATTAGCCAATGCATGCTCGAGATTTACAATAGTACTGGTGTTGGTGGTAGCGAGAGGAAGACTGTTAGTATTAAACACCGAGGAAAAGTAATTGTTTAAGAGGTTTGCAATGTGTTGGCTGTCAGTCACAAGTGCACCGTCGCTGTTTGTTAAAGGTCCAACTCCACTTTTGATCGCCTATCTGTTGTTTATGTAACTGAAGAAAGATTTCGGATTATTTTTACAGTTGGCTGCAGTATTTTCTTCATATCTACGCTTTGCCTGACCTACTAGTCTTTTTATTCCTCGCCTGGCATCATTATAAAGTCTAATGTTTTCGGCCGTGCTTTGTTCTTTCTTTAACCTGTAAAACAATTTTCTCTCATTGACTGATTGTTTAATTTCGCTATTAAACCACGGTGGGCTTTTATTAGTGTTAATTCGCTTCTCGCACAAGGGGACGAATGTGTTCTGCTGAGTGAGTAAGTGATTTTTAAAGCTTAGTTAGACTTCCTCTACGTTGCCGTCATCAGTTAGTTGTATTTCTGTTAGTTTTCGTCTGATTTCAACGAAGTTAGCTCTTTTGAAATTGGGCACCTTTGCTTTATTTTCAGTCACTGATGACTGAGCTCTAATGTCAACGCGCATTAATTTATGATCGCAAGAACCGAGGTGTTCTCCTACCGTGACATTACTGACTAGGTTATCTTGGGTCGTTATAACAAGGTCGAGTATACTATTTTGTCGAGTTGGCTCAGAAATCATTTGGCTTAGATAATTTTCTTCTAGAAATTCGATCATTCTATGTGACTTGCCTTCTGTACCTGACAGTGTCACCCAGTCGATATGGGGGAGGTTAAAGTCTCCTAATATCAGTGAGTCGTTGTTATTAAGTGACTGCCTTAAGACGCTGTACATTTCAAGGTTGTCATCGAGTGATTGCCCGGGAGGTCTGTAGGTGACAGATATATTTAAGTTGACTTTTGCAATGTTTACTCGCACGCACAAATGTTCAACGTTACTGTTTCCCGGTGTTTTGTCAGTGGGTTGCAAATAGCTTTTGACATAAAGGGCGACGCCACCGCCTCTACGGTTTACACGATCTTTGTTGAAGAGTCTGTAGCCATCTACGTTGTATTCGTAACTTAAATCAATATTTGTGGTGTCGATAAATGTTTCGGTTATAGCAATTATGTCAAAATTTTCTGCTAGAGCAAGACATCTCAGTTCATCAAATTTGTTTCTTAGGCTACGCGCATTGCAACTAAGGATTTTTAAGTTATCTAGAGGCTTGGTAATAGAGGTGGTGGTACTTGCGGGATCACGGTTACGGGTTTGTTGTGATGCACGGCGTCTATTTACACGGGTAGGGAGGAGGGACGTGGCTGTGACTCGTTTTTTGCTTGGATGACACGTACTGCGTCGTTGAAGAGCCTTCCGAATCTGGCTGCCCCGATGGGAGACAGGTGCAATCCGTCCCTGTGGAAGAGCTCAGTTTGTCCATAGAAATTGTCCCATGCGTTGAAGAACTCCACGTCAAGCTCCCTACAAAGAGTCTGTAAGCGGTTGTTTAGGCTGAAGGCCTTACTGAAAAAGTTGCTCTCCACCCAAATCCGTGGTAGAACTCCTGAAATCAAAATGTTAGGGGATTTAGACTTATACTGCTGGATGAGCCTACGGTACTTCTCCAGGAGTTCCTCAGACCGGGTCGTGGTGACGTCGCTCACATCAACTATTTCCAAATGCCACTACCACGATATCAGAAACTAGGAACGGGAGAGAGAGAGAGAGAGAGAGAGCACCTGGATACATAATGGAGAGGTAGAGATAGTAAGGAGATAGATTTGGTGCTCTCTCTCTCTCTCTCCCGTTCCTAGTTTCTGATATCGTGGTAGTGGCATTTGGAAATAGTTGATGTGAGGCGGAAGCACCTGAGAATACCGACCCAAGCCTTGGTACACGACGACCTTACAACAGCGACCTCTGACGAGCGCTGTGTGAATCTGTCAAGGTGAGGAGCTGATGCATCGTCTTTTGCTTCTTCTTTTTATCAACAAACTTAATAATAAATAATATATAAAGGGAAGACGGTTGCTGAGTCAATAGCGGGACGGCGCCGCGTTCAGGACGACGTGAGTTCAATCGCTGCCCGGTGTCACCAAGCTGAGACTTTTCAGCCGCCGCCGAGTGGCTTAAAACTTCCCACATGCTGTCCAGAAGACCACCTATCAAACCGGACTCTACATTCTAAGATTAAAGATGAGATCCGGTAGGCAGCAAAAGCCGGTGCAAGATGGCCCCACTATAAACACTCACCTATGCCAGAACGGGCTGGGCCGACCACCAGGCCCCACCGGGAAGAAGCCTTGGGCCGACAGTCAGGATCCACCGGGAAGAAGCCTTGGGCCGACAGTCAGGATCCACCGGGAAGAAGCCTTGGGCCGACCATCAGGATCCAACGGGAAAAAGCCTTGAGCCGAACATCAGGATCAACCGGGAAGAAGCCTTGAGCCGACCATCAGGATCCACGGAAAGGAAGCCTACCGGCTTAGTAGGCCACGACGTAGGAAAAAAAAAAAAAATATATATATATATATATATATATATATATATATATATATATATATATATATGTATATATATATATATATATATATATATATATATATATATATATATATATATATATATATATATATATATGCTCAGCGCATCACAGAGGTGATTGTCTCTGGCATACATTCCTCGTTCTTTCTCTACTCCTCACGCTAAAAAGCCTTGGTTTATTCACGCCTGTTCTCGTGCTGTCAGTGATAGAGAGGCAGCTCACAAAAGGTACCAGAGCCTTCAAACTAATGCTAATTATGAACTTTACATTTCTGCCCGGAATCGTGCCAAATCTATTCTCCGACTAACCAAAAACTCTTTCATTAATAGAAAATGCCAAAACCTTGCTTTCTCTAACTCTTCCCGTGACTTCTGGCATCTAGCCAAAAACATTTTCTCCAATTTCACTTCTTCATCTTTCCCTCCACTCCTCAGTCCTGACGGCAACACTGCCGTCTCATCTATCTCTAAGGCTGAACTCTTCTCTCAAACTTTTTCTAAAAACTCCACTCTGGACGATTCTGGGCATATTCCTCCTACTCATCCCCCCTCTGACTCTTTTATGCCTGTTATAAAGATTCTTCAAAATGATGTTTTCTATGCCCTCTCTGGCCTCAATCCCCATAAAGCTTATGGACCTGATGGAGTGCCTCCTATTGTCCTTAAAAACTGTGCCTCCGTGCTGTCACCATGCCTGGTCAAACTCTTTCGCCTCTACCTGTCAACATCTACCTTTCCTTCCTGCTGGAAGTATGCCTTCATACAGCCTGTGCCTAAGAAGGGTGACCGTTCCAATCCCTCAAACTACCGTCCTATAGCTTTACTTTCTTGTCTATCTAAAGCTTTTGAATCAATCCTTAACCGGAAGATTCAAAAGCACCTTTCCACTTCTGACCTTCTATCTGATCGCCAGTATGGGATCCGCAAGGGGCGCTTTACTGGTGATCACCTAGCCTTCTTTATTGATTCTTGGTCATCCTCTCTTAGCCGTTTTGGTGAAATCATTGCTATTGCACTGGACATAGCAAAAGCTTTTGATAGGGTCTGGCACAAATCTTTGCTTTCCAAACTACCCTCCTACGGTTTCTATCCTTCTCTCTGTACCTTTATTTCCAGTTTCCTTTCTGACCGTTCTATTTCTGCTGTGGTAGACGGTCACTGTTCTTCCCCTAAATCTATTAACAGTGGTGTCCCACAGGGTCCTGTCCTATCTCCCACTCTCTTTCTGTTGTTGATTGGTGATCTTCTTTCCAAAACGAGCTGTCCAATCCATTCCTACGCCCATGATTCCACCCTGCATTACTCAACTTCCTTCAATAGAAGACCCACCCTACAGGAACTTAACGACTCAAGGCTGGAGGCTGCAGAACGCTTTGCCTCAGCATTTACTATTATTTCCGATTAGGGCAAGAGGAACCTGGTGTCCTTCAACGCCTCAAAAACACAGTTTCTCCACCTATCCACTCGACACAATCTTCCAAACAACTATCCCCTACTCTTTGACAACACCACGCTATCATCTTCCTCAACAGTAAACATCCTCGGTCTATCCTTAACTCAAAATCTCAACTGAAAACGTCATATCTCATCTCTTACTAAATCAGCTTCCTCGATGCTGGGCGTTCTGTCCCGCTCTGCCAGTTCTTCTACCCCGCACAGTTGCTGTCCATATACAGGGGCCTTGTCCGTCCTCGTATGGACCATGCATCTCACGTGTGGGGGGGCTTCATTCACACAGCTCTTCTGGACAAAGTCAAGTCTAAGGCTCTTCGTCTCATCAGCTCTTATCCTCCTACTGATGGTCTTCTACCTCTTAAATTCCGCGCGATGTTGCCTTTCTTTCTACCTTCTATCGATATTTCCACGCTGACTGCTCTTTTGAACATGCTAACAGCATGCCTCCCCTCCTCCCGCGGCCCCGCTGCACACGACATTCTACTCATGCTCATCCCTGCACTGTCCAAACCCTTTATGCAAGAGTTAACCAGCATCTTCACTTTCTCATCCCTCACACTGGTAAACTCTGGAACAATCTTCCTTCATCTGTATTTCCTCCTGCTTACGACTTGAACTCTTTCAAGAGGAGGGTATCAGGACACCTCTCCTTCCGATATTGATCTTTATTTCGGCCACCTCTTATGATTCTTTTTTTAGGAGCAGCAGTAGCAGGCTTTTTATTATTTTCTTTCTTTGCCCTTGAGCTGCTTCCTGTTGAAAAAAATATATATATATATATATATATATATATATATATATATATATATATATATATATATATATATATATATATATATATATATATATATATATATATATATATATATATATATATATATATATATATATATATATATATATATATATATATATATATATATATATATATATATATATATATATATATATATATATATATATATATATATATATATATATATATATATATATATATATATATATATATATATATATATATATATATATATATATATATATATATATATATATATATATATATATATATATATATATATATATGTATATATATATATATATATATATATATATATATATATATATATATATATATATATATATATATATATATTTTTTTTTACAGCTAAGGAGACCGCGCACGGGCGCAAAGAAAAATAAAGAAAATAAGGCCCGCTACTCACTGCTCCCGAACAGAGGTGAACGGAGTGTTCCAACTCGGAGGTTAATTTCGGGCGGAGAGGGGGCCTGATACCTCCTCTTGAAAGAGTTCAAGTCGTAGGCAGGAGGAAATACAGATGAAAGAAGATTGTTCCAGAGTTTACCAGCGTGAGGGATGAAAGAGTGAAGATGCTGGTTAACTCTTGCATAAGGGGTTTGGACAGTATAGGGATGAGCATGAGTAGAAAGTCGAGTGCAGCGGGGCCGCGGGAGGGGGGGAGGCATGCAGTTAGCAAGTTCAGAAGAGCAGTCAGCGTGAAAATATCGATAGAAGATAGAAAGAGAGGCAACACTGCGGCGGAATTTAAGAGGTAGAAGACTATCAGTATGAGGAGGAGAGCTGATGAGACGAAGAGCCTTAGCCTCCACTCTGTCCAGAAGAGCTGTGTGAGTGGAGCCCCCCCACACATGAGATGCATACTCCATACGAGGGCGGACAAGGCCCCTGTATATGGACAGCAACTGTGCAGGGGAGAAGAACTGGCGGAGACGGTACTAGTGAACTTTGTGATGATACTATTCGGTAAATACGTACATTGAGTGTTATGATATTGTAGTGTAAAATTATGTCTCATTATTGAGTATATAGGAAAACTATTAACTTTCGTGCTTTACGAATCTGTCACGGGAACTTTTTTTTTTTCACAAATGACATATACTTGGACATGGACTTAAG
>NW_026110755.1:0-12500 GCF_024679095.1 Eriocheir sinensis
TTTTTTTTTCGTTTTCTTCTTTTCTTCGTCTTGTGTTTTTTTTTTCTGATCTAAATTTTAAATGCTATAGAAGACATTTTTTTTCGACGGCTGGAGAATGTAAATTGATAACCTTCTTGTCTTTTTTTTCGTTTTCTTCTTTTCTTCGTTTCCTTTTTTAATATTCTCTTTTTTTATGACCTAATTATCAAATGCTAGAAAGGGGACATTTTTTTCGGTCACTTGAGAATGTAAATTGATAACCTTGTCTTTTTATTCGTTTTCTTTTCTTCGTTTTCTTTTTATCAATCTTGTTTTTTCTTCTGACCTAAATTTCAAATGCTATAGGAGACAATTTTTCGGTCGCTGGAGAATGTAAATTGATAACATTCTTCCGTCTTCTTTTTTTTTCGTTTTCTTCTTTCCTTTGTTTCCTTTTTATCAATCTTGTGTTTTTCTGACCTAAATTTCAGATGCTAAAGGAGACTTAACAACCTTCTGAAGTCTTATTTTTTTTTCGTTTTCTTTTCATCAATCTCGACATGATAGGTTTTCTTTATGTGACCAAAATTTCGAATGCTAAAGAAGACAATTTTTTCGGTCACTGGAAAATGTAAATTGATAACCTTCTTCCTTTTTCTGTTCCCTTTTCTTAATCCCAGGGTCATTTTTTTTCTTATCCATATTCCAAATGCTATAGGAGATGAACTTTTCGGCCGCTGGTGAATATAAATTAATAACCTTCCTAAGTCTATCATTTTCTCGTTTCCTTTTCATCAATCTCGACAAGGTATATCCAAATTCTGAATACTATAGATGATTTCTTAATTCATTTTTATCTGATCCATATTCCAAATGCTATATATAAATTAACAACCTTCCTAAGTCTATCATTTTCTCGTTTCCTTTTCATCAATCTCGACAAGATATATTTTCATGTGACCCAAATTCTGAATGCTATAGAAGATGAACTTTTCGACCGCTGGAGAATATAAATGAACAACCTTCTTGACTCTTTCATTTCTTCGTTTCCTTTTCATCAATCTCGACAAGGTATATTTTTATGTGACCCAAATTCTGAATGCTATAGAAGATAAACTTTTCGGCCGCTGGTGAATATGAATTAGCATTCTTTGTCCGTCTTTTTGTAGTTTTTCATTCGATTTCTACGTCGTATTTTTTCATATCTTTCTCTTGCTTCTTTTTATATTAATCTGACCCAAATTTTAAATGCCATAGAAGAGAGAGAGAGTAAATAAACAACTGATGCACCACCTCTTCAGTCTGACAATTTTCTTCCGTTTTCTTTTCGTTTTCTTTTTTATCAATCTCTTATCTTTCTTTTCTTTTTTCTCTTGTCTTTTCTTTCTTCTTTTCTTTACTTTCGTCGTCGGTATAATATCTTCGTTTGCTCTTTTTATTTATCTCTTTTCCTTATTTTTCTTTTCATTAAGGTCACCCAAATTCTAGACACTATAGACAAAACAATAAATAAACCAGCTGACTGACCTTTCACAATGACCTTTTTTTCTATATTTTCTCGTTTTTTATTGCGTTTTCCTTTTCTTTTCATTAAGGTCACCCAAATCTCAAACGCTATGGAGACAATAAGTAAATCAACTGACTGACCTTTCAAAATGACCCTTTTTTTCTATTTTTCTCTTTTTTTATGATTTTTTCTTTTCATTAAGGTCACCCAAATATCACACGCTACAGACGAAACAATAAATAAACAGCTGACTGACCTTTCACATTGACCTTATTTTTCTATTTTCTTTTTTTTATTATTTTTTCTTTTCATTAAGGTCACCCAAATATCACACACTATAGACGAAACAATGAATAAACAGCTGACTGATCTTTCACACTGACCTTTTTCTATTACTTCTCGTTCTTTATTACTTTTTTCTTTTTCTTTTCATTAAGGTCACCCAAATATCACACACTATACACAAAACAATGAATAAACAGCTGACTAACCTTTCACACTGACCTTTTTTCATTTTTCCTTTCGTCAATTCAACTCCGGCGGCATACATTTAAATGCTATTACGTTCATTTTTCTTTGCGTCCCGCGGTGAAAATAACGGCTCTCCTTTTTCTTTCCTCCTCCTCCTGACATTTCCATTCCACCGACGGACAAAGGACGGGAAGATTGTTTTTGTTGGTGGAAATAACACCTTCCTATTTTTCTTTTTTTTTCTTTCTTTTTTTTAAATTCTCAACATCATTTTTTTAGCCATCCACCCACGAGAGTAAGCGAGATCGAGAGAGAGAGAGGGGCGGTACTGTTAGATGGAGACAGTCTCACTTTTTTTTCATATCTTGTTTGCCATTAAAGTGTCGGACAAATAAACAGAAAAAATAAACATCGTCAGGTGAGCAAATAACACGTGTCTGTCTGTCTGTTACCTGTCCGTCTGTCTGTCTGTCTGTCTATCTGTCTTTCTTTCTTCCTTTATTTCATCATATTTCATTCTCTTTTCATTCGTCTGTCTGTTTTTCCTGTCTGTCTGTCTTTCCGTCCATCATCTGATTCATTAATTTCATTCGTCTATCTGTCATCTGTTTTTCCCTGTCTATCTGTCTTTCTTCCTTCCTTTTTTCATCATATTTCATTCTCTTTTCATTCGTCTGTCTATTTGTCTGTCTCCTTTTCCTGTCTGTCTGTCAATCGTCTTTCCGTCCTTCATCTCATTTCATTCATATCATTCGTCTGTCATCTGTTTTTCCTGTCTGTTTGTCTGTCTATCTTCCTTCCTTTCTTGTGTCCTCTGATTTCACTCTCCCATCCTTCCCTCCTTCCTTTCTTCCACTTTTGTCTCTTCTCCTTTCCTTAGTCTCCTTCAACATATTAAACTGTCTGTCTGTCTATGTCTGTCTGTATTCCTGTCCTTCCTTCTGTCATCTGATCTCATTCTCCCTTCAATCCCTTCTTCCTTTCTTCCACTTTCTCTATCCTCCTTTGCTTCGTCTCCTTCAAAATATTAACCTGTCTGTCTTTCTGTCTGTCTATCTTCCTTCCTTCCTTCTGTCCTCTGATTTCACTCTCCCATCCTTCCCTCCTTCCTTTCTTCCACTTTTGTCTCCTCTCCTTTCCTTCGTCTTCTTCAAAACGTTAAACTCTGTCTTTCTGTCTGTCTGTCTATGTCTGTCTGTATTCCTGTCCTTCCTTCTGTCATCTGGTCTCATTCTCCCATCCTTCCTTTCTTCCACTTTTGTCTCTTCTCCTTTCCTTCGTCTCCTTCTGTCTGTCTGTCTGTCTATGTCTGTCTGTACTCCTGTCTTTCCTTCTGTCATCTGGTCTCATTCTCCCTTCATTCCCTTCCTCTTTCCTTTCCTCCAATTATCTCTCTTTTCTCTCTTCTCTTTTTTTTTGTCCTTCGTCTCCCTCAAAATATTCAGCCACGTGGACGGGAATTAGAGAGAGAATTAAAGAGAGACGAGATGCTGAGATGGAAGAAAAAAAAGTGAAGTGTTGGTGTGTAAACATTTCACATCTCTCTCTCTCTCTCTCTCTCTCTCTCTCTCTCTCTCTCTCTCTCTCTCTCTCTCTCTCTCTCTCTCTCTCTCTCTCTCTCTCTCTCTCTCTCTCTCTCTCTCTCTAAGGATGAAGGTAAAGAGGCGTAACTAACTGCTTAATGGCGTTGTTTGTTTGTTTGTTTGTTGTAATTATTGGATATCCTTATGGTGGTGGCAGTACCAGTAGTAGTAGTAGTAGTAGTAGTAGTAGTAGTAGTAGTAGTAGTTAGTGTTTTTACATACATAGCGCACACACACACACACACACACACACACACACACACACACACACACACACAAACACACACAAACAAACAAACACGCAAACAAATCACCAACACTTCCATACACCATAAACTTTGCAAGTGTTTGTGTCCCCTAACTTTTTATGCACTACACACACACACACACACACACACACACACACACACACACACACACACACACGTTAATTTCTCCATCAACTCTGGTCTTCATTGCATCCCTTTCCCCTGTTTTTCCCCTCTAAGAACCATTTTACCGCAATGAGAGGGAAGAAGAGGAGGAGGAGGAGGAGGAGGAGAGAGGGAGTGAGAGAGGTAATGGACGAGCAGTGAGGGAGAAATGCGAAAGAAGGATGTCGGGGGAGGGAGAGGAGGAGGAGGAGGAGGAGGAGGAGGAGGAGGAGGAGGAGGAGAGAGGAATGGAGGAGGAAGGTGAGGAAGAAAAGTGAGGGAAGTAGGAATGGTGAAAAGCCGAAAAATGAGAGAAAAGGTAAGGAAAGGGAATGTGGGAGGAGTGAAGGTGAGAGAGGAGGAGGAGGAGGAGGAGGAGAAGAAGAGGTTGGCCGTGAGGGATGGAGGCTGTAAGAGGTGATTGATGGAGAGTAAGGGAGAGGAAGGAGGAGAAGAAGAAGGAATAGGAGGAGGAGGAGGAGGAGGAGGAGGATGAGAAGGAGGAGGAGGAGGAGGAGGAAAAGTCATGGTCGGTATACATGAGATAAAGAATGCTGAGGAAAAGAAGAATGGGAGATGAGGACAAGGAAGAGGAGGAGGAGAAGGAGGAGGAGGAGGAGGAGGAGGAGTATAGCCTTCGAGATCGGTAAAGGAGGTACGGGGAGGAGATAAACGAGATGTGAAGTGATAAGGGAGAAGAAGAAGTGGAGGAGGAGGAGGAGGAGGAAGAAGAAGAAGAGGAGGAGGAGGAGGAGAAACATGAGACCCACCAGGAATAGCAGTAGGAAGAGACGAAGGAGGAGGAGGAGAAGGAAGAGACGAAGGAGGAGGAAGAGGAGGAGGAGGAGGAGGAGGAAGAGGTGTAGGAAGCTTGTTCACTTGATTTCTTGTTGAGTAATGATGCTAGTGGCGGGAGATGAAGGAGATGAGAGGTGAGAAGGGACAAGGAGGAGGAGGAGGAGGAGGCGGAGGAGGAGACGGAGATCCAGAAACACCAGCAGAAGGAGAAGGAGCAGTAGGAGTCTTGGTCACCCGGTCAGCAGTGCTCCTACCGTCGACTTCAATTGATTGTTGCTTCGGCTGTGGGTGGTTGGCCCGTCCGTTCCCCTGGCGGCCCACGGCAACCCTCACGCCCAGCCTCACCCACCCAGCCCGCCCGCCGCCCCCACTAAAGCCTCAGGCACGCCCACGCCCACGCCACACCCTGAAACCGAGACGTGGGTGCTCTGGGGGGAATGACAGCACCAGGAGAGGGATGCTGGTGGTGGAGGTGACTGGTGAGTGGTGAGATAGGACGGCTGGCATCAAGCGAACGGTGGTGGTGGAGGTGGTGGTGGTGGTGGTGGTGAGCGGGGTGGCTGGCTGCTGCTTGGTGTATCAGTGTGAACGGCGCCCCGACAGCCGCCACCCGCGCGCGCACTGCCCTCTGACCTAGTTCATACCGGTGGTGGTGGTGGTGCCCTGCCGCGGCCCTTCGGACGGTGTGTGACCCTGCCGCCCTGCACCAATGTCCGCCCCGGCCTGTGCCCCCGCGTAGGTAGGCCCCGCCCCGCCCCGCCCCGTCATGGCCCCCGAGTGTAGCGTGTAGTGTTGTAGTGTGATGGTGGTGGTGGTGGTGGTGGTGTGTCCCTCTCTCTCCTCATCTCCTCAGCGGCCCTCACGGTTATCTCCACCTCTTCAACAGCATCCACACCGGCATTCTACGGTATCTCATCTCCCTCCTCCTCTCCAGCCTCCTCCACCTCTCACCTCCTCCTCCACCACGGCCACTGCCTCCATTCTCTCTTCTCATCTCCTCCACGGTACTTCACGTTATCTCCAGCTCTCCACAGGCTCTCCAACGATAGCATCTCCTCCTCCTCCACCTCGTCTTTCACAACATCCACTGCTTCCATCTCCTTCATCGCTGCTATCCACCTCCTCCATCACTCACAACCACCACCACTACCCTATTATCTCATCCTCCTCTTATTCTTCCTTCCTCCTCTTCCTCCTCCTCCTCCTCCTCCTCCTCCTCCTCCGCCGCCGCCTCCTCCTCCTAATCCATTGGTCAGGGTTCAGGTTCAAGGAGAGGAGCCACTTGCAAGGGGAAGAGGACCAGTGTTGTAACCTTGAGAGATGAGTATGACGCCAGAGTGAATGGTTGACCTCCACTCCTTGATCCACCTACATCTTTTTCACCACCACCACCACTATGACCCGAACCTCCACCATAACCCCCATCACCACCAACCCTATCACACTATTACTGTTTCCTTTAGAATCACCACTCTCACCACCACCATCATCACACCATAACACCATGTCCCCCTAGTAGTCATCACTTTTCATCATCTGCACAATCACCTCCACCACCATCACCGCATCACCATCACCACCACCACCAGCATAACTACATGTCCCCCTTCATCCTTTTCCACCCACCCAGCAATCACCTCACACTATATATCATTTTTATGGTAGTACTGTCACCACCATCACCATCATCATCACCACCACAACCATAACACATGTCCCCATCTTTGTCTTTTACCATCAACTCCATCACATCCTCCACCATCACCATCATCCACCACAACAATTTTTCATCCAACATCATCACCAAAACAACCTTCACAACAACTATCTTCTTCCTCCTTCTACATCCACCTCTCTTCTCCTTCCTCACTTCCCTTTTCATCATACATTCCTTGGTTTACTATCATCTAAGTTTCTCTTTTTATTTTTCCACTTCATGTTTCTTCATTCTCATCCACTAATTCCTCCACCTTTTCTAAAAAGGAAAGAGTGGGTAGCATGAACCAGGAAGAGAAGGTATAGGGAGAGAAAGAAGAAGAGGAGGAGGAGGAGGAGAAGGAGGAGGAACACACTAACTTGAGGTGAGCGTCAGATAAATGTTACCAACTGGAGGTGATAATGCAGCAGGTATACATCAATGGAGATTAATCCTTTAATTTGGGAGTTAAGGAGGAAATTGGGGAGGAGCTGAAATGTGTGAAGGAGGAGGAGGAGGAGCTGAAGACTTAGTGTGGAGGGAAGGGGAAAGAGGCAGCTAATACTAAGAGGAAGATGAGGTGAAATGTGGAAGAGAAGGAAGAGGAAGAGGAAGAGAGACATAAGCAGCTGAAGTGCGGAGAGAGGAAGAGGAAGAGAGAGGGAAGAAAAGAGAAGAGAGGAGGAAGAGGAAGAGGATAAGGAGCTGAAGTGTGAGGAGGGAAGAGAAAAGAGAGGGAAGAAAGAGGAAGAGGAGATGAAGAAGAGGAAGAGAAGGAAAAGGAGGAAGAAAGTAGAAAGGAGGAAAGAAAAATGAAAGAAGAAAGAAAATTAAAAGAAAAATAATAGAAAAAAACAATTACAGTAAAAGTAGAAGAATTTAATTCTGATTTAGCAAGAAAGAGAATAAAGAAGAAAAAGAAGGGAAAAGAAAAAAAAACAGAAAACAATAGAAAAGTAAAGAATCTGAGTTAACAGAAAGAAAAAGCAGAATAAAGTAGGAATGAAATGTGGCGGAAAGGAAGAAGGAGGAGGAGGAGGAGAGAGAAATGGGAAGAAGGAAGACAAAACAGGGCAATAAAGACAAGAAAGCGATAGGAAAATGAGGAGGGAGAAGTGAAAGGAGGAGAAAGAGAAGTAGAAGGAGGAGGAGGAGGGAGGAGGCTGACGAAGGGGAATGGGAAGATGGAATATGTGAGAGGGAAATAAGGGAATTCAGATAAGGAAGGCAGGAGGAAGGACATAAGGAGGAAGAGAGGAGGAGGAGGGTAAAGAGAGGTGGAATAAACAAGTGTAAAATGTTACCCCTTAAATTCCCTTCATTTTCTTTTATTTATTGTTTTGACAGGCAGTCCTGCTACCTTGGTCCTCCTTATTCCTTACCTCCTCCTCTTCCTCCTCCTTCTTCCTCTTCCTCCTCCTCCTCCTCCTCCTAGTTCTGTTATTCCTTGGTTCTTTTTCTTCCTCTTCCTCCTTTTTGGGATATGTTTAACTGTATTTCTATTTCTATTCGAGTTCTTTCCTTTCTACTACTACTACTACTACTACTACTACTACTATTATGATGTAGTAGTAGTAGTAGTAGTATCTTGTCAGTTCTTTGCCCATCTAGCCCTCCTTTTCCTCCTCCTCCTTCTCCTCTTCCTCCATTTCTTTCCTCCCTCCATATACTTTCCCTCTCCCTCCTTCACGTCTCTTTTCCTTCTTGGAGCAAAGATTTCATGGGCTTAGAATCCTCTTGTGTGGAGGAGGAGGAGGAGAAGGAGGAGGAGGAGAGAGGGTGAGTTGAGATGGAAGAAGAGGAGGAGGGATAGTTGTAAAAGGCTAGAGGGGGAGTAAGAAAGGAGGAGGAGGAGGAGGAAGAGGAGGAGGAGGAGGAGGAGGAGGAGGAAGGGGCGTTTACCGTATAGCAAAACAAAACCCTTGAGAGAGAGAGAGAGAGAGAGAGAGAGAGAGAGAGAGAGACGTCCTATATATACACTTTTCCCATCACCTTGAGACTTTTCTATCACCATAAAGTAATTCAGCTATTTACCTTTGTACGCGATCTGATTATTTTCTTCCTCTTCTCTTCCTTTCCTCCTCTTCCTCTTGTATTCACACTCCTCTTTCTGTCACTTAATGTCACCTCTCCCTGTCACCTTTTTACTTCCTCTTTTCCTCTCCATTTTCACACCTTTCTTCTCTCCATCCTTTCTTTCTTCCTTATTCGTTGTCTTATTTCCTCCTCCTCCTCCTCTTCTTCCTCCTCCTCCTCCTCCTGTTTTTTTTAAATTTTTCTTCCTCTTCCTTCTAATTATTTTCCTCTCCATTTTTACACCTTTCTTCTCTCCATCCTTTCTCTTATTCTTCCTTAATCGTGGTCTTATTTCCTTCTCCTCCTCCTCTTCTTCCTCCTCCTCCTCCTCCTGCTTTTTTTTAATTCTTCTTCCTCCTCCTTCTAATTATTTTCCTCTCCATTTTCACACCTTTCTTCTCTCCATCCTTTCTCTCTTTCTTCCTTATTCGTTGTCTTATTTCCTCCTCCTCCTCCTCTTCTTCCTCCTCCTCCTCCTCCTGCTTTTTTTTAATTCTTCTTCCTCCTCCTTCTAATTATTTTCCTCTCCATTTTCACACCTTTCTTCTCTCCATCCTTTCTCTCTTTCTTCCTTATTCGTTGTCTTATTTCCTTCTCCTCCTCCTCTTCTTCCTCCTCCTCCTCCTCCTCCTCCTCCTCCTGCTTTTTTTTTTTATTCTTCTTCCTCCTCCTACTAATTATTCTCCTCTCCATTTTCACACATTTCTTCCCTCCATCCTTTCTTTCTTCCTTCCTTATTCGTGATCTTATTTCCTCCTCCTCCTCCTCCTCCTCCTCCTCCTCCTTTTTAATTCCTCTTCCTCCTCCTACTGCTTCTTCTTCCCCTTTACGGTTCTTTTTATTTCTATTTTCATTTATTTTTTCCTTCTCAAACTTTATGTATTACGTGATATTTTTTTACTTCTTTTAAATTTAGGTGTGTTTAATTTTCCTTTTTTTTATTTGAGGCTTTTTTGTTTTATATTTTTTGAGGGGGTCACTCTTCTTTTCTTTCCTTTTGATATTTGTTTTATATTTTTCTTTCTAAACTTTCTGCATTTCGCGTTTTTTCTTTCCTTTGGCTTTTTTCTTGAACTAGATCTTCGTTTTATTTTCCATTTTTTTGTTTGTTTTATTGTATGCGAGTTTCTGTTTTATACTTTTTCTCGTCACTTTCCTTCCAGCATTTTGTATTTCACTCAATCTTCATTTCTTTTAAGTTGTATATGAAGATCTATCGTGTTTACCTCGTTTTATTTTCCATTTTGTGTTTATTTCATCGTTTGTGACTCTATACTTTTGCCGGTCGATTTTTCTTCCAGCACTTCGTATTTCACTCTTTCTTTGTTTGTTTGAAGTTGTATATTAAGACCCGCCGTATTTACACTGCCCCGGAGTTTCCTGTTCTGTCCTAAAATCCGACACCCTTTTTTACACATAGCTCAGTTATTGCCGGCGAGGTGAGGTGGTTCTTCCATTTCTTTATCCTTATCCTTCCTTCCCCTACCCTTTCCCATCCCTTTTTTACCCTTTAGTAACCTTCTACTTCCCCCGTGTTCCATTTTTCGTTTTTCCCTTTTTTTTTTTTTTTTTTTTAAAAATAAGTTCAATTTTAACCCGAGATGGCGTGATTTTGGTGTTTTGTTCCCCTCCCCTTCCTTCCCCTCCTCTTCCTTCCCCTTCCCTTGCCTTCCCCTTCCCTTGCCTTTCCCTTCCCTTGCCTTCCCCTCCTCTTCCTTTCCCTTCCCTTGCCTTCCCCTTCATTTTCCTTCCCCTTCCCTTGACTTTCCCTTCCCTTGCCTTCCCCTCCTCTTGCTTCCCCTTCCCTTCCTTCCCCTTCCCTTCCTTCCCCTTCCTTTTCCTTACTCCTCCCATTCCTTAATCCTGTGTCCCCCTTTCCTCTCGATTCCCTTTGCTCCATTTTCCGCTTTCTTTATACAAACAAGTACAATTTTTACCCGCAAGATGAGATTTCTCCCTTTCCTTACCCTTCCCTTACCTCCCTGACCTTCCTCCTCCTCCCCTTCCTTCCCCGTCCCTTCCCCCCTTTTCCTCTCAATCCCCGTGTTCCATTTTATCTCGTAGAACTAAAGAAAACGTGAATTTCCTTTATGGTCAGCTAGAGCTAAAAAACGGCACTAAATTAAGTTTGGGAGGCGAAAGTGTAGAGGAATTAACCCCCAACCTCCTCCCTTCACCCTCCTCAAACCCTCCTCCTAACCTTCTTACCCTCCCTCCTAACCACCCTTCCCCAAAAAAGGTCAGAAAAATAGTGAACTTTGTGAATGAAGTTTGGTGGCAAGAGACGCCCAGGAGAGTCGCTGTTTCGTCCCACTGCTTCGTTTGTCGGGAGTTGAGGCTTTGTTGCGTATTCCCAGACGCTTCCCAACTCTCACTTCATCTATTTCCAAAGGCTTAAAAGGAGATCAATCGGGTTCTAATGAGTGGTTTTCGAGTTTCACGGTACAGAAGAAGGGGCGAACTACCACCAGGGTCATATAACTATCCTTGGAAATGCTTAGGACTCTTACGAAAGCGCCTATTTCCAAAGACTCAAAAGTATATCAGTCGGGTTCTAATGTGTGTTTTTTTGAGTTTCACGGTACAGAAGAAGGGGGGAACTACCACCAGGGTCATATAACTATCCTTGGAAATGCTTAGAACTCTTACGGAAGCGCCTATTTCCAAAGACTCAAAAGGAGATCAGTCGGGTTCTAATGAGTGTTTTTTTGAGTTTCACGGTACAGAGGAAGGCTCAGACTACCACCAGGGTCATAGTACCTTGGAATGCCCACAACGCCTACGAAAGCCTTTGTCAAATGAGTAGCTACTCAGGCGCCTATTACAAAGGCCGAGGAGATCAGTCCGGTTCTAATGAGTGTTTTTTGAGTTTCATGGCACAGAAAAAGGGTCAGACTACCGCTAGGGCCATAAAACTACCCTTGGAAATGCCCACAACTCCTAGGAAAGCCTTGTCAAATATGTGTATACGTGGGCGCCGAAATGTTTAGAGAATCCGACCCTTTTTAACGTGGACTCAATACTGTCTCGCCGTCGTTACTTCCAGCCGGGTAAATCTGTGAAGCATCAAGCGGCGGGGTCCAGAATGAGGCGAGAAGTCATTTAGAAACGTCTTGCCTCGAGAGCTAAACGTTTTCTTGTTGTTGTTGGTGGTGGTGGTGGTGGATGCGGTGTGAACAATATAATGGAATGGAAATGGTTTGTGGGTAATTTTTCCTATTTATCTCTTGTTTGTTTGTTTTATGAGAGGATGTGAAGAAATAGGGATGGAAGTGGTTTGTGAGTCATTGTTGTTTTCTTTATTGTGTGTTTGTTTATTCGAGGGTGTGAAAAATATAATGTAATTTAAATGGTTTGTGGTCATTGTTGTTTTTCTTGATTGTTTTCGTTTTCTGAATTTGTTTGGATATAGTTTTTTTTTCTCTTTTTCTTGAAGGTACTGATGTTGTTGTTGTTTTTTGTTTTTTTTCTTTTATCTGATTTTATGTCTGTTTTTTTTTTCTTCCGTTTTCTCATATTTTCATTACCTCAGTTTTTTTTTTTTTTTATGCATCAAGGACTCGGCTCAAGGGCAAGAAAAAGTTCAAAAAAAAGCCCACTACTCGCCCCTTAATCAGTTTATATTTATTAAAGTAATACCATCACTACTACTACTACTACTACTACCAATGCAAAAACTAAACCTATTTTACCATTCCTAATCTATACTTACTTTCATTCTTTATTATCACTATTATTTTTATTATTATTATTATCATTACTATTGCTACGTGTTCGGAAAAAGGTTCAGACCAGATGTTCGAAGCTTCGTGAGGTGAGTCAAAATCTTGGATCGGAAACGTGCGCTTTGATATATATAGAGTCCGGATTTTCTTCTCCTTTTATCTCGGGGGCATTTTCTCTCACTTTCCATTCTTTTTCCTTCTCTTTTTTTCCTCCTCTTCTTTCCCTTCTTATGTTCTATTTTTTGTAGTATCTGATATTGTTTTCAGCTC
>NW_026110755.1:17500-22500 GCF_024679095.1 Eriocheir sinensis
ATGAAGAAGAAAACGAGGAGAAGGTTTAGAAGTGGAATAATAAAGATAGACCTGACAAAGAGATGAAACAAAAGAATAATGAGAAAGAACAAGTGCAATAAATAAAAGAGAAACAAAGAAAGGAAGAGGAGGAAGGCGAACTAACAGAATAATGAAGAAGAGAACGAGGAGAAGACGATTTAGAAGTGGAATAATGAAAAAGAGAGAACAAAGAGACGAAAGAGAAGAAAAATGAGAAAGAAAAAGTGTAACGAATGGAAAAGAGAAACAGCAAGGAGGGAGAAAACTGAGAAAGGAGAAGGAATGCGGTATCTCTGAACGTCCACCACATAAATGCAGTGCCTGTAACGTATTCCCTATCGGTGTGTTTAAATATATGGCCTGCGAGGGTATATTTCACGTGGCGCATTCCGTTCACTTTACAACGAATTCACATCTTATTTAACCACTCTCCCTTTACTACTACTACTACTACTACTACTACTGTCTCTGTCTGTCTTCCTCTCCACTCCCCTTTCAGTTCCTTTCATCCTCTTATTTTTCTCTCTCCCCTTTCTCCTGTTTTCTACTTCCTCTCTCACTCCTTCTCACCTTCCTCTCTTTCTCTCTCCTTCTCTTCCTTGCCTCTTCTATCTGTTCTATCTTTGCTATATTCTCCCTCTCTTCCTCTCTCTGCTTTCTCTTTCAACCTCGCAGAGAAAGAAAGATGAAATAGAGAGAGAAAGATAAAACAGAGAGGAAAAATGAAGCAGAAAAATATAGAATAGACAAAAAGATAAATGAAATTGAGAGGAAGAAAGATAAAACAGAGAGAAAGAAAGAAATATAAAAGGGGGAACGTGAGAGAGAAAAAGAGTTGATGAAAATAAGATTGGTTGTAATGGGTATAATAATGATGGTAATAATAATAATAATAATAATAATAATGATAATAATAATAATAATAATAATAATAATAATAATAATAATAGTAATAAAAGCACCTGCCTCGGTTTCCTCGTGGCCCTGTTTGTTCTTTTATCAGCTTAGTTTACTTAGCAACGGATTTGTATCGAGTCAGACAAACAAACAAACAAACAAACAAGGTAACAAACAGACAAACATGACCTCCATTATCACGTCAAACGGGTTCTGTGTGCGAAGAATTATTACTATTATTATTATCATTATTATTGCTATTACTACTACTACTACTACTACTACTACTACTACTACTACTACTACTTCTACTACTATCCTCATTGCCAGTATTTCACTCTCATCTTCCTCAACTTTCCCTTTCAATCACTCTACTTTCTCTTTCTCTACCTGGGGCTTCAGGCACGGAGTAGATTGAAAGAGAGAAGGTAGAGAACAGGGATGGAGGAGAAGAAAAGAAGAGGATGAAAGGTAGGAGAGAGAGAGAGAGAGAACTGGAAGAAGAAATGGAGAAAGTGGAGGAAAGGAAAGATGGAGGGAGGGTAATGGAAGAGAAGAAGAAGGGAAGGAATGAACTAATGGAGCGGAAAAAAGATGGAGAGGAAAGATTTGCAGGAAAGAAATGGAGGAATAGACAAAGAAACAAGAGCAGGAAATGGAAGCTAAGGAGAGATGGGAAGGAGAAAGTTTAAGGAAGAAAAGAAAAAGGAAGACAGGGAAAGGATATATGATGTAAAGAAAGAAAAGATAAGATAATGAAAGAAAGAAATAGAGAGAAGGAGAGTGTAGAAAAGATAAGATAATAAGAAATAGAGAGAAGTAGAGTGTTGAAAAGTTTTAGGACTGAAAAAAGGAAAAGAAAGACAGAAAAAGGAATATAATGTGAAAGAAAGGAATAGAAACTTGAAGATATAGAAATAGAGAAGAAAGGCAGATCATGAAGAAGAGAAAGAAAAGTGTGTGAATAAATATCGGCGGTAAAAGGAAATACAGGAAGAAGAGAAGAAGAAGGAAGAGAAGGAGTAGGAGGAAGAGGGAGAGGAAAATATAAATATATGTGTGCATGTATGTATGTGTGTGTGTGTGTGTGTGTGTGTGTGTGTGTGTGTGTGTGTGTGTGTGTGTGTGCTGTTTAGTCAGTCAACGTGTTTGTTTGTCTGCAGTGGAGGTGTGTGTTTGTGCTCCTTACGCAATACCTGTCCATACACACACACACACACACACACACACACACACGGTCCTCCCCCCTCCTCCCCCTCCCCACACACACACCTGTACTCTGCTTATTAACTCTCGATTTAAACAATTACAATTTCATCATATACTCCGAGCTCATATTTTCCGCTAATTATTTTTTTTTTAGCTAAACAAGAGGCAATTAGTGTTTACATTAAGGACTATCGACACACCGGCTAGAAAAATGTGGAAAAAAAGGTAACGTCCGTATGACTTTGGTATTCAGCGGGATTATGATAAAGGTTTAATCTGTTCTTTTCTATTGCGACTGAGTGACCCATGCACGTATTTGAGTGCTTTGTAATTAACTTTAGGATTACGCCATTTAGAGAGAGAGAGAGAGCATATGAAAGAAAAAAAAGAGAGAAGGAAAGATAGAAAGAAAAAATGAATGAATGAACGAAAAAGAAAGAAAGAGAGCAAAAGAAAGATAGAAGCCTAGAAGGAAAGAGAAAAAGAGAAAAAGATAGATAGATAGATAAACAGACAGAGAGGAAGATAGTGAGAATCTCCTTAACATACAAACCTTAAAAAAATATCAATTCATCCATTATTTTCTTTTTGTCTCTAATTTACATTCAGAAAGCAAAACAAATCCAAAAATCTGCACGCGAGAGAGAGAGAGAGACTTGGTATGCATAGTTACAGAAGACTTTGCTTCGCTCGTACATTGCTGCGTTCGTGCTTAAAGGTCTTCCAGTGTCCATGACCTTACACATTGCATATTAATGGTCACAAATATGCCTGGGAGCCTATCTTCTGTACGTGAGTATTTGTTTTAACTCCTGGCCTCGTGATTTATCTTGTTTTATTTTGTGTGTGTTTTAAATTTGGTGCTTTTTGCTAATTTTCAGGTCCCGAGAGTGTGTGTGTGTGTGTGTGTGTGTGTGTGTGTGTGTGTGTGTGTGTGTGTGTGTGTGTGTGTGTGTGTGTGTCTTTGGGTCTGTTTCTCTTTCGTTCTAACTCATTCTCTTTATCTTGTTTTATTTCGTGTGTTTTAAAGTTTGTATTTTTTTTTTCTGGTCTAGAGTGTGTGTATGTGTGTATGTGTTTTTCTCGTTCTCTTTCATTCTCTTTCATTCTCATTCAGTTTCTTTATCTTGTTTTATTTCGTGTATGTGTTTTAAATTTTGTTTTTTTGCTATTTTCTGGTATGGAGTCTTTGTGTGTGTGTGTCTGTATGCCTGTTTCTCGTTTTCTTTCTTTCTCCTTCATTCTCTCTCTCTCTCTCTCTCTCTCTCTCTCTCTCTCTCTCTCTCTCTCTCTCTCTCTCTCTCTCTCTCTCTCTCTCTCTCTCTCTCTCTCTCTCTCTCCTCTCTCTCTCTCTCTCTCTCTCTCTCTCTCTCTCTCTCTCTCTCTCTCTCTCTCTCTCTCTCTCTCTCTCTCTCTCTCTCTCATCATGGAGCCTTTTCTCTTCGTATTGACTTTCTCCTCCATTTCTCTCATTTCTCTCTTCCACTTCTGTTTCTTTTTTCTCTCCATTTTTTTCTTCTTCCTCCGTTTGTTCTTCTCGTGTCTTCTTTGTTTGCTCTCCTTCCTCTTCCTCTCCCATGACTTTTCCTTCCTCCATGGCCTCCTCTTCCTCCTCCTCCTCCTCCTCCTCCTCCTCCTCCTCTTCCTCCTCCTTCTCCTATTTCTCTTCCTCCTCCTCCATATTTTTCTCACTCCCCTTAGAAATACCTTTCCTGACCTCCCACTCTCTCTCTCTCTTCTTTAACTTTTCCTTATTCTTTTTCTTTATTTCTTTTATTCTCCACACCACTCTTCTCAGTACTCCTTCAATGTCTTTCCTCCTCCTCCTCCTTCCTCTTCCTCCTCCTCCTCCTCCTCCTCCTCCTCCTCCTTCTCTCGTCCAGTCTGGCTTTAAGGATTAACTTCAAGCTTGAGTTCGACTGCCGACTCGATCCTGCACTTAACAGTTCGAATCCCGCTGACGGCCGACAACACACACACACACACACACACACACACACACACACACACACACACACACACACACACACACACACACACACACTCAAGTCCATTCCAATCACGGTTAGTCATTAATTTCTTTTTGTTTTGTTTGGTTTTTCTTGTTTTTTTCTCTGTTATTTTTTTCTTCGTCTCTTTGATGTCGGGAAGGGAAGCCATCGTCGCCAGTTTTAGTTCATTAATCTGTTTTTTGTGTTTTTTCTCTTATTTTTCTCCTCTTATATTTCCTTCTATTTCCAGTTTTCTTCTCTTTCTTCCTCTTTCCATCGCTTTATCATGGTTGCTTTTTATCCTCCGTTCCCTTCATGTTCTGCGCCGGTTGTGTTTTCATCTGACTCGCCTTTGTACACTTTGCTTAAGGGAATGTAAAGGCTCGCTTAAACGTGAATTAACTAAACCTCATTTTTATACCAAGTCTTTCGATTAGGTTTATGAGTAGACGATTTAATATTTCAGGGTATTTTAAGGGATTTGGCATTTTTATTTATCTCCTTATTAATGAAAAAGATCGTAAGGCAGTGGAAAAAGGAGAGAGAGAAAGGTTAAAAGAGAGAGTGGGTTGTAGTTTTTTACCCCTTTGGAATTTGATAACCTATTTTAATGTGTATTTTCTCTCATCAAGGGGATATTTATATCTTTATTATACGTATTTTTATTTAAGTCAACATATAAAAGTAGTTGGTTTTGATTTGTTTCTTTAATTGTTGGAATGTTTGAACTATCTCCCTCTCTTTCTATCTGTCTATATCTGTCTCTAAATATCAATCAGTCTTCTCTAGTGTGTGTTTTATCTTTTCAGTGGATATTCATTTCTTTATTATACGTTTTTTTTATTTTTATTTAGTCAACATATAAAAGTGGCTAGTTTTTAT
>NW_026110755.1:25000-76471 GCF_024679095.1 Eriocheir sinensis
ATAAATCCGGCGTCACATTTTTCCCACCCGACTCTGCCGGTACATTGTGCCTCAACACATTCAGTGGCCGCGTGCAGGGAGCCGGGCCGCCGTAGCTTCAATCTCCATAGTATTAGCATATACCTCTTTGACCCATCCTTCCCCCAATCTCTTGCAATCCTTCTCCGGGCCTCTCAATATCCTCCAATCCCTCACTGTTTCAATTTGCTCCCTGTGAATATTTTCCGAGGTCTTGTTCCAGTTATTTATATATATATTGCGCTCTTTCTCTCTCCATACTATTTTTTTTTTATTTCCTTCCTTTTAGTTTTCTCTTTGTAAACAACAGTATATATCTAACACCAGCAGCAGCAACATATAGCCGTCAAACTGTGGTGTAGATAGATATATCGAGCAAATTGTAGTTTAGGCTCAACTGCTTTTTTTTTTTTTTTTTTTACAGCATAGGAGACAACTCAAGGGCAACAAAAAGAAAGTGTAGAAAAAAAGCCCGATAATCGTTGCCCCCCAAAAAGCAAAAAGTAAAGTGGCCAAAAGAGAGGTCAATTTCGGATGGTGAGGTGTCCTGATACACTTCTTTTGAAAGAGGTCAGGTCATAGGCAGGAGGAAATACAGACGAAGGAAGGCTGTTGAGACTTATTCAGGAAAGCGAAGCAGTTTGCAACGCCGCTGAAATGACGAGGGGGCCATTTTCGGCAACGCTGAGGCAGTCCGCTGGAGATGTGGTTCGAAATTGGAGGTGTGTTGTTGTGTTGGAGGTTATTTTGTCTTGGGGTCGTGGTAGTGGATTACTTGGCTTGGTTGGTTGGTAGGTCTTTGCCAATGAAATAAGGATTGGCTGGGTGTAATGAGGAAGGATTGGAATTGAAGCAAGTGAAGGACATGGATACTGTAAGTGTGAGTGACTTGATAACTAGACTTAGAGTGCTGGTCTCAGGGCACTCGGAGATATGCGAGGAAGTGACGAGGAGACAGGATCCACCAAATGAGGCAGGTGGCAGCGGGAGAGGAGCGCGTGATTTCAATGTTCGCTGCTTAAGACGTGGTGGTCCTCACATGGCCAGAGTGCAGGGAGCCTAAGACCGCGGACACACAGGGAGCGAGAAAGAGAGCGAGAGCGGCAGAATGTACACAGTTTTATATTTTTCTGCTTTTCTTTTATTTTTGCTCAACTCAACGTTACATGAACATTCTATATCTGATTCGCTACTTCATGTTTTTCATTCCCTTTACGCTTCCCTCCTTCCCTCTTATCCATTTGGCACTTTTTCCGCTTCAATATGTACACAGTTCTATTTCGTTTTTCCTTCCCCATCAAACTGTATGGAACTTAACGTCACCATTTCATATATTTCTGCTTCGGTACACCTGTTTGTCTTTCCCTTACACTTCCCTCCTGTCCTCTTATCCGCTAGACACTCTTCCCGCCCCAATATGTACACAGTTGTCTTTCATTTCCCTTCCTCACTAAACTGTAAGGAAATTAACATCACCATTTCATATATATCTGCTTCGGTACTCCTGTTTTTCTTTTCCTTACACTTCCCTCCTTCCCTCATATCCGCTAGACACTTTTTTCTCGTCAATATGTACAGAGTTTTCTATTTTTCTTTCCTCACCAATTTGTATGAAACTCAACATTAACGATTCATATAACTACACTTTGCTTCATGTTTTTCTTTCCCTTGCACCTCCCTCCTTCCCTCTTATCCATTTGACAATTTTCAGCAACGATATACACACACTTCCCGTCCTTTTTCCTTCGTCACTCTCTCCACGCGTTAGCCCGGCATCGTCAGCTCGGTAATGGGTCAGTACTAAGCCCTAGACTCTGCAGCAGACTGTCATTTCTCCTCCAGCACTCCTCCTCGCGCTAATCCCTCCCACCATGCACTCTCCCAATCCTCCCTCCCGCTCCTAATCCTCTTCCGATATCTGCATCCTTCTCCAAGTCCAGACAACACTGCTCACTCCTAAACCTGCCGTCTCTGCCCCTCTCACAAGACATTTTTTTACTGCTTTTTATAACTTCTTTGCCTAACATATGTATTTTTTTCTTGCTTTTGTTTCTCAGGTTGGTTTTTCTTTTGTTTTTATGTTCCTCTAAGTTGATTCATCTTTCTTTTCTACTCTCTTTATACTTTTTTCTTGCTACTCAAAATTTTCTCTGCTTTCTTCGCCTATTTTTCTTTTTTTTCCTCCTTGTTTTTCCTAATTCACATTCTCTCTATCTTAATATAATTGCGTTTTTTTTTCCATTTTTTTGTGTTCTTCCTCCTCCTTTTATATTTTCTTCGCTTTCTTTGCCTTTTCTTTCTTTCTTGTTTGCTTTTCCTAATTCACTCTATCTTCATATTTATTTTCTTATCTCCCTTTTTTCATGTGTGTGCTTCTTCTTCCTCCTCCTACATTTTCCTTCCCTCTTCATCTTCTAATCTCTTTCTCTCATCTCATCTCGTCTCCTCTCCTCCTCACTCGGCTTATAAATCGTATCTCCTCGGGGTTGTCTTTAAAGTTTATATTCCTGTTTTCTTGTTCGTGTTATCAAAGTTAACCTTCCACTTCTTCGAATTTCTCAAGCATTTTATAATTCATCCTCTTTCTATCTCGGCGTCTGTATCTTTTATCTTGTTCTTGTTTTGGGTTCCTGGTTTATTTTTGTCATGTTCTAAGTTGGTCTAATTTTCTCGCTGCTTCCTGCTTTATCCCATTTTCTTTCACATGCCTCATTTTATCCTGTTTTTGTTTTGGTTTCCTGTTTTATTTTGGTCTGTTCTAAATCCACGCATCTTCGCACTGTTTCCTCCTTTATCGACTCCTCCTTCTTAGGCTTCGTTTTAAATTCCTCCTTGTCCTTTGCTAACTTTTTTCTGGTTTATTTTTGTATGTTCTAAATTGTCGTATCTTCTCGCTGTTACATTCTTTATCTCCATTTTTTACGCCTCATTTTAAATTCTTCCCTATCCATTGTTAGTCTTTTTGGTATGATTTTGTGGTGTAGTTTTTGGACTATTGTTGTATGTTCTAAGTTAACGTATCTTCTCGCTGTTGCATTCTTTATCTCTATTTCTTACGCGCCATTTTAATTTCTTCCCTGTCCATTGCCAGATTTTTTGTTATGATTTTGTGGTGTATTTTCTGTAATATTACTGTTTGTTTTAAATTGACGTATCTCTCCTCTTCCTCACGCCTCATTTTAAATTCTTCCCTGTCCATTGCTAGTTTCTTTGTTATGATTTTGTGGTGTATTTTCTGTAATACTTTCGTTTGTTTTAAGTTGACGTATCTCTCCTCTTGCTCACGCCTCATATTAAATTCTTCCCTGTCCTTTGCTACTTTTTTTTGTTATGACTTTGTGATGTATTTTCTGTAATACTTTCGTTTATTTTAAGTTGAAGTATCTCTCCTCTTTCTCACGCCTCATTTTAAATTCTTCCCTGTCCATTGCCAGATTTTTTGTTATGATTTTGTGGTGTATTTTCTGCAATATTTTCGTTTGTTTTAAATTGACGTATCTCCTCCTCTTGCTCACGCCTCATTTTAAATTCTTCCCCGTCCATTGCTAGTTTTTTTTGTTATGATTTTGTGGTGTATTTTCTGTAATATTTTCGTTTGTTTTAAATTGACGTATCTCTCCTCTTCCTCACGCCTCGTTTTAAATTCTTCCCTGTCCATTGCTAGTTTCTTTGTTATGATTTTGTGGTGTATTTTCTGCAATATTTTCGTTTGTTTTAAATTGACGTATCTCCTCCTCATGCTCACGCCTCATTTTAAATTCTTCCCTGTCCATTGCTAGTTTTTTTGTTATGATTTTGTGGTGTATTTTCTGTAATACTTTCGTTTGTTTTAAGTTGACGTATCTCTCCTCTTTCTCACGCCTCATTTTAAATTCTTCCCTGTCCATTGCTATTTTTTTTTGTTATGACTTTGTGATGTATTTTCTGTAATACTTTCGTTTGTTTTAAGTTGACGTATCTCTCCTCTTTCTCACGCCTCATTTTAAATTCTTCCCTGTCCTTTGCTAGTTTTTTTTTTTTTTTTGGTAATGATTTAAAGCTGTATTTTCTGCAATCTTTTCGTTTGTTTTAAGTTGACGTGTCTCCTTCTCTTGCTCGCGCCTCATTTTAAATTCTTCCCTGTCCTTTGCTAGTTCCTCTTTCCCCTGACTTCTGTTTTCTTTGCACGTCTCCTCTGTTTATCTCTCTTATCCCTCGTTGCACTCTACTATTCCCAGCTCTCCCATACTTTTTCTTAACTTTTTTTTATTTTCTGTCTGGTCTTGCCTTTCTCTCTCCTTGCCCTTCTGTTTATCCTGCTGACTGTCTATCTTTGTATCTATCTATCTATTTCTCATGTTTCTTTCTTGATCATCTGTTTGTCTTCTTCTTTTCTACTGTAACTTAATCTCCTTTCTCGTTTAAATCAACCTTGTGTCTGGGATTTTCTCTTTTTTTTTCTCTTTATTTTCTTGTCTACTTTTCTTCCTCTGTGTTGTCTTTTCCCTTTCAAGCTCCTCTTCAAATCTTTCTATTGTTTCCACGACCTCTTTTTTTTTCCTCCTTTAACTCCTCTCCTGACTTCTTTTATTTCCTCTTGGTTCCAATATAGATTTTTTTGGGGCCACATTACTGACTGATTTCTTCATATCTTTCTTTATGCCACACAATGTTCATCTTTCTTCTCTAAACATTCGTCAGTCCTTCAACATTTTCACTATTTTCCTATTTTTCCTTATGACCACATTGCTGTCTTAATTTTAGGTGCGTTTCTTAGTCAAATCGTATTTCCTTTATGTTTTTTTTTTTCGTAAGGGTTATCAACTCCCTAAACAGTTTCATTCAATTACTCAAACCTTTATTACTATGTTTCCTTCTCTCAACATTGCTGTCGAACTTTTGCATGCGTTTTTTTTAGTCCGTTCTTGTTTCCTTTATAATCTTCCTAAAGTTTTCCAAGTCCCTAAACAGTTTAATTCAATAACTCCCTTTTCTACATTTCTTTTCGGCTCTCAAATCAATTTTTTACTCCATTGGCTTTTCTTCTATTCAATTACTTTTATCTCTACATTTTCTTTCGACTGTCATATCTATTCTTGACTCCTTTTGGTTATCTTCCTTTCTTCCCCCAAACTCCCTCGAGCCCTCCACCGCAGCCTCCTCGCATTGTTTCCCTCCCCACATTGCTTCTCTAATCTTTCCTGCCATTCCATTACTCAGAAACCTCTCACTCCCCAGCCATTCGGTAGTGCTTTTCTTTCCTCTTCGGTCCGCCCAATCGCTTACTCAACTCTTTGTAGCTTTTCTTAGTTCTTTTCCAAGCGCTCCGGCCTGTCCTTGCCCCTCCTCGGTCCTCCCTTCGCCCTTACCTAACTTTTTTGTGACAGTTTCCAAATTTCCTTCCTCGCCCTTTCCCTTCTCATTTCGGTTTCCTTCCTCGTCTTACCCTATTTTCATTTACTTTGCCTTACCTTCATTTTCCTTTCCAGCAACATGCCCTTTTCTTTCCCTACATTTCCCTTTCTCCCAACACGTATCTCCCATATATTCCCAATCCTCTTTGTATAGTATTCCGTCCCCTTTCATCTGTTCCAACACCCTTTGAATCGATTCCGACTCCCTCCCCTTTCCTACCCCTTTCAATATTCCCTTTT
Organism: Eriocheir sinensis; assembly: GCF_024679095.1. Lineage (NCBI taxonomy): Eukaryota > Metazoa > Arthropoda > Malacostraca > Decapoda > Varunidae > Eriocheir > Eriocheir sinensis. Next base: position 30,652 of record NW_026110755.1, read on the forward strand.
TCTCCTCCCCTCTGACGCATATTAATATTTATACCTTTCGTTTCCCTTTCTCATCTCACTCCTCCCTTTCATTTCATCCCCTTTTTCCCTTCCCTTTCCATCCCTATTCACCTTCCCTTTCCTCCTGTTTTCCGATGTATATCAACACTTCTTTCCTATTTCTCCTTTCTCTTCTTATCATTTTACTCTGTTTTCCCTTGCAATACATCGCCTTTCCCCAGTCTTTATCCTCTTCTACTCTAACCCTTATCCTGTTTATCCATTTCAATCTATACCTTTTCATTTATTTTCCTGTTCTTTTAATTCCTTTCATGCTTCCTGTCTTTCAATCTATGCCTTCTTCCTTCCCTTCCCTTCCCTTTTCCCCTTCTGTTTCTCTACCTATTCTCTTCCCTTCCCCTCCCCCTTTCACCTCCCTTTCATAATTCGTCCCTCTCCCCAAACCTTCGCCTTCCCTTCCCCTACCTTTTCCCCTTCCCTTTCCTCCCCTCCCTTCCCTTCTCTTCCCTCCCCTTCGCCTCCTTCTCGTCCCGTCCTTTACCTAGCCAACCTCAGACAGAACGAATCTCAAATTGATGTCCTTCGTTCCCTTGCCGCTTCCTCTGTGTTTGTTTCGCTCTATTTCTTTCGACTTTCTTTCGCTCCCGTGTTTCTCTAAGCTCCATTTTTCTTCTTTACTTGCTGTGTCGTTTTATTTGCATTTCATTATATTGTGCAAGTGTCTATTTTAGGTTCTGTGGTCTTTTTTTCTCATTATGTATTCTTTTTTTTTTTCCTTCGTTTGTGAATTTTTGTGGTTCGGGTGGATTTGATTTTTTGGTTCGTTTTTCCTTTCTTTCTCTTTTCCTTTATCTTCTTTTTTGTGTGTGAGATGTTTCCTGCTTCAACGTCATTCTCTGCTTTATCTCTCATTGGTTAAGTGCTTCTTCTTTCCTTCCTCTATTTCTTTTTTCCTTCCTTTCTTTCTTCCTTCTGTTCTATTTATTTATTTATTTATTCAGTCAGTCAGTCAGTCTTCCCTTCCTTTGTTTCTTCCTTCCTTTCTTCCTTCCTTCCTTCCTTCTTTCCTTCCTAACTCCTTTCATTCATTCACTCATCATTCATTCTCTCCAACCCTCTTGCCTGCCTGCCTTCCTTTCATCCTTCCTTCCTTCCTTCCTCTACGTTGGTCATTCTTGCGGTATCCTTTAACTTTACACTTTTTTCCTTCCTATCTCCACATTTTTTCCTCAATGAGACGTTTGCCTATCTCACTCCCATTCTCCTACGCCTCATGAAAACGCCATCCTTGAAATTTGTATAAAAGGAAAGTGCGAGAAAGTTAATGGTCGAAGTTTATCTCCTTTTACGAGTGTCGAAAAGAGAAGGAGAGGAACGAGGGAGGGAGAGAAAACACCCGCGGAGAAATTTTACGAAGGGAGTGGTATTTCTCCTCCTCCAACTCCTGCTACTCCATCTCCTCTTCCTCCTTCTCCTTCTATTACCTACACTCTATCTCTCTCACTCTTTATCTATATTTTAAGAAGAGAGCAATATTTCTCCTCCTCCTCCATCTCCTTCTCATACCTACACTCTAACTCTCTCATTCTCTATCTATCTATATCTATCTATATTTTCTTTAGTATATCCTTTAACTTCCTGTCAATGTTTGTGCTTGAATGACTATATATATTTTTCTTTTCTGTTTCCTTTGTCAAATGAATAAAAACAGAAAAAAAATGAACAGAATATATTTGTTATATATGTCTTTACAACATCTACAACATCTTTCATCAATCAATCTATATATATATATATATATATATATATATATATATATATATATATATATATATATATATATATATATATATATATATATATATATATATATATATATATATATATATATATATATATATATATATATATATATATATATATATATATATATATATACTTAACTAATTGTCAATGTTTCCTTATGTTCATTGTCTATCTACGAACTATATATTTTTTCTGTAGTCTTTGTATATATGTATTTTTTTTAGTAGAATATGTTTATTTATATGTTATTCTGTTTCTGTCTATCTATCCATATATCTACATCTATACTTACCTAATTGTCAATATTTATTTGTTTATTATTATTTTTTTCGTCGTTTATCTTTCTGTATTGATTTTTGTCTATTTTGTTTTATTTATCTCTGTCTGTTCTTCTCTAATTCTCTAATGCTTCCTTACGTGTATTTATCTTTATTTATCTCGTCTATTTCAGTCTGTCTCCGTTTTGCTTATATTTCTGTGTCTACGTTTTTTTCCACTCGTATTTGAACCCAACAATATGTATCCATCAATATCTATTCTTACCTAATGCTCAGTAATTCCGTATATATATTGCCTTTACTTTTCTCGCTTGTATTTCTCTATCTATTTTTTGTCCCCGTTTTTATTCCCTCTCGTATTTAAAAGCAAGAATATGACGCCTTATTTAAAAACCCGAGAATATCTTTGACAGGGCGGTAATTTTGGCGAGTGGCCTCGATGCATTTCACCAAAGTTTGTTCCGTGCAGTTTGACTTGTGGGGAGAGGCAAAGTTATTTTTCTTCCTCCTCTCTCTCTCTCTCTCTCTCTCTCTCTCTCTCTCTCTCTCTCTCTCTCTCTCTCTCGCTCTCGCTCTCTCACTCTCTTCACTGTTTTAAATCATGTTTTCCTCGAATTTATTCCTCGCGATATTTATTCCTTTTTGCATTTATAATATTCTCCCCTTCTATATTTCTCTCTCTCTCTCTCTCTCTCTCTCTCTCTCTCTCTCTCTCTTTATTTCTCTTTTCCTTCATATTTCTGTATGTTTTGGTGATTTTCTTTTCTATTCTCTCTCTCTCTCTCTCTCTCTCTCTCTCTCTCTCTCTCTCTCTCTCTCTCTCTCTCTCTCTCTCTCTCTCTTCTCTTCTCTCCTCTCTCTCTCTCTATCTATCTATTCAAATATCTGTGTAGTGTGATTTTTCCCTTCTTTCTTTCTTTCTCTCTCTATATCTATCTATCTATCTATCTGTCTATCTATCTATCTATCTATCTATCTATCTGTCAGTGTTTCCGCATGCTTTGAATACTATTTGAGCTCAGAATCAAACTCTCTTTTTTATACACAGTATCTAATAGCTTGTAGTAATTTTGTATCCTTGCCTTGCTTTCCTTTTACGCAGCGCAGCGGATTTGCATTACATTCAATAATCAACGCTCATTCATCGCCTGATTTTTTGTTTGTTTGGTTTTACACTGTAACTCGTGGGATATGTTTTTGATATTTTTTTTTTAATCTCACTTTCTTTTATTTTGTCGTCTTCATCTTTCTGTCTTTCCTTTTTATTCCTTATTTATTATCTTTCTTTCCTCCTTTCTTTCTTTCTTCTTGTTTTTCTTTGTATTTTAGTTTCTTTCCATTATTATTTTTTTGGATTTCCTTTTCTTCATTTTTCCTTCTTTCTTGCCTTTTTTTTCTCTTTGTTTTTCTTTCATTTTTCTCTCCACATTATTTCTGTCATTCACTCTTTTTTTCTCCACTTTGCCTCTCTACTTTCTTTCATCTTCTCCACTTTCTCTCCTTCTTTCTTTCTCCCGTTAGTCTTTCCTCAGGCATTATTTTGTATACATTTTCATCCTGTCTTTCTCTTTACTTATCCTTCTCTTCTATCTCACATTAAAATAAGACTGCGCGGAGGTGTGGAAAACCTGTACAGTCCATCATTTTACCTCCCTCCCATTAGTCGTTCTCGAGGCGCTGTTTTGCTTCTGCTCCGCCAATGGGAAGCTGCTGGAGGGGTGCTAAGTCAGGGCGTGCACTCCGCGGCGCCTTGTAGGACACCTCACGCCGGCACCATCTGTTGGCTCTAAGCGACAATTACCCTGAGTTAGCGCGTATTGTCCAAGATGGGGGAGCGTGAGAGAGAGAGAGAGAGAGAGAGAGAGAGAGAGAGAGAGAGAGAGAGAGAGAGAGAGAGAGAGACAATGGTTATGAATGAATGAAATGAAAGTAGAAAAAAACTATGGATAAGAAGAAAAAAAGGAAAAAAATATTAGAGAATGAATTAATTAAAAAATGAAGATAAACTAAGAAACGGAAGCAGAAAGAAGAGCATATTGAAGGAAGGAAATTAGGAAAAGGAAAATAAATGAAAATAGAGATTGATTAGAAGGAAATAAAAGCAGAAAGCAAGAAAAAAAGCATTGAGAGAAGAAAGAAATGAAGAAATAAAGAAAAATAACAATCGAAAACAGAACTAGGAGAGAACAGAAAGATGAAAATTCAATATGATTTTAAATGAGAAACGAATTCATTCATTCATACACAAATTACATAAAAATTATTCTTTTTGATTTTACTACTGAAAAAATACGTAAAATGTTATACGAGACTGACGGAGTGGGTGTGGGTGGGTGGGTGGTGGGGGGTATTCTAGCGTTGGTCATAAAGCGCAAAGACTAGACAACAAGCTGTAAAGATATATGAAACAATGTATTATGTTGCTTACGAAGAAAAAACAACGAGTTATTATTAGCGAAAACGGAGCCTTGAATGGAATACCCCGAGATCTCATTCACGGGTAACAATCCAAAGTACACTCATTGAGCAAACTATAATGAAAATGTAAAAGAAAAAAGGAAAGGAAAAAAAATGAGGTGGCTAATACGTTCTAATCTATATGCAGAATGAGACGAGGAAAAAAGAGAAAAAAAGGGACGATTTACTTTTATCTCGCGGTTCATGGTTTGCGGTAAAAATCAACATAAAACGGAACGGTCTATCGGAAGATGAAGCACAGCAGGGGAACAGGACGCTCGTAATCACCTATGAATTAAAGGTTAGTTCTCCTCTCTCTCTCTCATTCGGGTCTGCATCATTTTCGGGAATATTGATGTAGTTACGTGCGAGTTGTTTTCTCTTTTATGTTGAACCGAACACGCGTTTTGGGATATCTGAAATGATTTGAACAAGTATATATATGTTGGTAAATATCAGAGTTATGTACTATTTACTTATTTCCTTACTTCTCGTTCATTCATAACTGCATCATTTTACGAAATATGAATGCACGTGTTGTTTTCTCTTTTATATTAAACCGAACAAACGTTTTGGTGGATCTGAAATGGTTTGAACTAGTATATAAATGTTGGTAAATATCAGAGTTACCTACTATTTATTCCCTTCGTTATTCCTCTTTCATTCACAGCTGCATTATTTTCCGGAATATGGATGTACGCGCGAATTGTTTGGTGGATGTAAAATGATTTGAAACTAGAATTGAAATGTTGGCAAATATCAGAGTTCAGACCCTTTTTCCTCATTTATTTCCTTCAATATATTTTCTTTCTGCTTTCATCTCTTAGTTTATACTCATTCATTTATTTATTCATTCATTTATTCATTCTCTCTATTCCTAATTATCAAGTATTTTTCTTCCTTTCTTTCTTCTTATCCATAGTTTTCTTTCTACTTTCATTTCCTTCATTTATAACCATTCTCTCTCTCTCTTCGCTTTTCTGTATGGGGTCACTTAGTGCATAGAAAGACGTAGTGTAGTCCATAGAGCATTCAGTATGAGACGTGTTTCGTACATTATAAGGAAACCAAGACCGAGGCATTTATAGATAACAAAAGAAAAGCAATGCCCGTAACTTGCTGCCGTAGTAAAGTAAGGAAAGAAGCCAAGAACAGTTAAATTTAGTCACTGGGGTTTCATGGTACTATTCAATTGAAGGAGTCTGTCAAATAAAGAAAATACACTAAAATGAATTACTTAATGCTTACAGATACTCATAATCAGTCTAAGGAAGCAATTTATGTGGAAGAATGTTATGTACTGAATCTTGTCATGGAATGTGTATCGATCAACTCATATGACCAAAGATGATGAAAAATGAAACAAAAATAAATGCTTGATATTGTCCTAAGTGGTGAATGTAAATCCCCGTTCACACTGAGCCGACTTTGGGCCACGACAATTCAGCGACTTTTAGGTCCCCTTCACACTGTGCGATCGTTTCTAGACCTCTTTCCGACCATGTGCGACCCTTTCACATCGACATTTCACACCCAAGACCTCGTATACCTCGAGTCCCTGGGTTGTCGTGGCCCAGAGTCGGCACAGAGTGAACGGGGCTTTACATTCACCACTTAAGGACAATATCACGCATTTATTTCAATCCCACTTATGTATATCGATCTATTGGGCGTCTATTAAGTAATCCAAGCGGTGTGTTGCTCGTCCAGGTAGGTTATTAATTAGTAGCCAGGTGAGAGGCACGTGAGATGCAGGAAATAAGTGGAGGATTATGCATATGCAAATGGCTTTCATGCACGAGAGAGAGAGAGAGAGAGAGAGAGAGAGAGAGAGAGAGAGAGAGAGAGAGAGAGTTATCATAAGTGAAGGAAATGAAAGCAGAAAGAATAATATTGAAAAGAATAAGAAATGAGAGAAAGAAATATAACTAATAAGAGAGAAATGAAAACAAAGAAAGGAGTATGAAAAGAAAGATGAAATGGAGAAAAAGAGGAAAATAACGAGATACTGAGAATGATTATTAGTGAAGGAAATGAAAGCAGTATGAAGAGAGAGAGAGAGAGAGAGAGAGAGAGAGAGAGAGAGAGAGAGAGAGAGAGAAAGTGAGATTTAATACCTACTATGAAGTAATTTATACGAAAAGGGAGTAATGCATTTGGGTGATGAATACGCGAATGAGTGTAATGGACGAAGAGAGTGGAAGCGTAAAAAGCATGAATAATCCCGCTGAAATTAGGCCAGAAAAAAAAGGATGAATGAAAAAAAGGAAAAATGGAAAAAAGGAAACAATTTGAAATACATAAAAGAAAAAAGTGAAGGAAATGGACAGTTAGGAAGAAAATGATGAGAGTGAAGATGTAAAAAACTTGAATAATCACGCTGAACTTTGGACAGGAGAAAAATTATAAATGAAAAATGGGAAATAGGAGTCAATTTGAAATACATAAAAGAAAGAAAAGTAAAGGAAATGGGCAATAAGGAAAAAAATAATGAGAGTGGAGACGCAGAGAGCTTGAATAATCCCGCTGAAACTAGGCCAGAGAAAAAAGATAAATGAAAAAAATGAAAAATGGAAAAAAGGAGGCAATTTGAAACACATTAAAGAAAAAAGGAGTAAAGGAAAAGGACAATAACGAAAGAAAATAATGAGTTGACAATTAAGCAGAATATAAACTTTAAAAAAAAAAAGCTGCTTAAAGGAGAAAACAATACCAAAAATAATAGATAAAAAGTTAAAAAAATGTTAACGCGAAAAAATTTAGTTAATTAAAAAATCAGAATCGCGTCCATTTCTTCATCTCATTATATGGCCGCGGTATTTGTGGGGTAATTGGTTATTATTGCTGTTATTACTCGATTACCTAATAATGCGATTGCCTGGTGATTAAACCCACGCGCGAGCAATTCATGATAATTGGCTTCTGGCCCCGGCTAATTACCTTCAATGAGAGTGGCAACGCTGGGTTTGTGAATCATCGCGAGAGTGAAGACCCGGCGCGAATGTTGTCTGTGTTTTGTGAATTGGGGGGGTCACTTTTTTTTTTTTTTTTTTTATTTCTTTGCTTTTTCCTTTTTTCCCTATTTTCTGTCTTTCTGGATTTTCGGATTTTCGTGACACAGGGGAAGTGAAGACCCAGTGAAGTGTTGCTCGTGTTGTGAATTTTGGGGGTGGTTACTTTTTTTCCGTTATATCTTACTCTTTTTCCCTTTTTTCCCCCTTTGTCTTTTTTCTGTCTAAGTGGATTTTCGTGACACAGGGAAAGTGAAGACCCGATGAACTGATGCTCGTGTTGTGAATTTTGTGGGTGGTCACTTTTATTTCCTTTTTATCCCTTTATTTTTCTTTTTTTTCCCTTTATTTTTTTTTCTAAGTGGATTTTCGTGACACAGGGAAAGTGAAGACCCGATAAAGTGATGATAATGAGACGAATTTTGGGGATAGTCACTTTTTTTTCCCTTTTTCTTTCTTCCTTTCTTACTTTTTTTTTCTTTTACTGTCAGGCGAATTTTGGGTACAGTCACTTTTTTCCGCTTTTTCCCATTTCTATCTTTCTTTTCCTTGGCAGGTGAATTTTGAGGGTAACTTATTTTCCTTTCTCTCCGACTGTCCTTTTTTTTATTTTCGTGTCGAGTGGATTTTCGTGGGACAGGTAAATTTAGGTACAGACGGATCGAGTTTCATTTGAGTTCGTGTTTTTCTTGTTGTAACAGTTGTATAGCATTATCATCATTGTTATTATCATTACTATTATTCCTATTATCATTATTGTTTCTGGTAGTGTAGTGGTAATAATAGAAGTTGTAGTAGTAGTAGTAGTAGTAGTAGTAGTAGTAATCGTAGAAGTAATAGAAGCAGTACGATGGTTATTCTCCCCATTATTACTCCTGCTAGCATTATTACCACCATTATTATTATCATGTTCAGCGCAGTAATAATAATAATACTAGTAGCAGCAAACTCGGTAATGTGAGAGCTGTTCCTGCATTTGAATTTATCGTCCGCATACAAGCAAGAAATGACGTAATTTATTAGTTTAATGTGTTATATTACCTGCCCGCAAAATGTATATTCATAGCATTGCCCGCCCATTACCGTGTTGGCTTCCCTTAGTGGCGGTAGGAGGAGAAGGAGAAGGAGAAAGAGGAGGACACGGAAGAACCAGAAGAGAGAGGAAGAACGCGGATGATAAATAAGAGGAAGAAAGATAATGAAATGTAGGAAGTGGAGATTGTAGAATTGAATGAACTGAAATTAATATGTAAACGAAAACAGATGTAGAAGGAATGAATAAGACAGAATAGGGGAAGAGAAGGAGATGAAGGATGAATTAGAAGTAGTAGCAGGAAAACGAGGAGAAGGAAGAGACGAAAGAGATAGAAAGGAGATGAAGGAAGAAAAAGACAAATAAGAAGAAAAAGAATAAGAAAAAAGTGGAGATTGCAAATATAAAGGAACCGAAACTAATATACAGAGTGGTAATAGATGGAAAAGAAGAAGGAAGAGGAAAAGGTGAAAGATACAGAAGAGAGATACAGAAGGAGGATAACTAATAAGAGGGAAAAAGAAAAAAAGGAAGAGGAAAATGTCTAAATGAAGGCACGTAAAATAAAATGTAAACGAAAATATAAAGGAATGAAAGAGATAGGTGTCAAAACAATAAACAGAAAGAAAATGAGCAAAAAATCAGAGGAGGAAGAGGAAAAGATACCGGAAAAAGAAAAGGAGAAGGAGGAGGAGAAGGAAGAGATTGTAGAACTGTAAAATGTAAACGAAAATGTAAACGAAAATATAAAGGAAATGAAAAAGATTGGTGTCAAAACAATAAACAGAAAGAAAATGAGCAAAAAATCAGAGAAGGAAGAGGAAAAGATACCGGAAAAAGAAAAGGAGGAGGAGGAGGAGGAGGAGAAAGAGATTGTTCGACTGAAGATAAACTTAAAAATATACATTGGAGAGATATAAGGAAAAGAAAAGTTGAAATACAAGAATCTTATTAAACTCGCCAAAGAATACTTCCGCGGTTGACTCTTCTTTTCTCTTCCTTTGTAAATATAATAACAAAACAACTTTAGTGCGTTTGTGAAGAATATTACAAGACAAAAAAAACATAGAAAGATAAAATACAAGAAAGATAAGGAGAACGCCAAACAATGAGAGAGAGAGAGAGAGAGAAAGGCAATCTGTTCTGTGATAAAGGCCATGATCGGTTGATTTTCTCTCTCTCTCTGTGCAATTGTTTTCGTTCTTCCTGTTCGAGAGAGAGAGAGAGAGAGAGAGAGAGAGAGAGCATTATCTACCATTTCCTTAATTTTCTTTTTTTTTTCTTTTCTTTGCAGGTAAGTTCTTGAAGTGCTCCTTTTGTGTGATGCCTTAGAAGATAATTAAGAGGTAAGAAAAACTATTATTATCATTATTATTATTATTATTATTTTTATTATTACTATTATTATTATTATTATTATTACTATTACTACTTTTATTATTATTATTACTATGAAAAATGTCTCCCTCAAAACTGCCTTCCATCGCGCCGCTGAAAAAAATATATGTGCGTGATAAATAAAAGCGAGATATTCATTTGGGCAGGTTTTTTTTTTTACCGTAAATCACTCACGGTTTTGTATTTATGGCCGTGTTTTAGTTAATTTATTGATGGATTCGTGTGTGTGTGTGTGTGTGTGTGTGTGTGTGTGTGTGTGTGTGTGTGTGTTTGTGTGTGTGGGAATGGATAGGCAGACGGAGATAGATAAATAGATAGATAGGAATAGTTGTAGTAGTAGTAGTAGTAGATGCAGTAGCAAGAACAGTAGCAGTAAAGAAAGAACAAGCTTAAAAATGTAGATAAAACTAAGTACATTCCAAATAGGAGGAGGAGGAGGAGGAGGAGGAGGAGGAAACGGAGAATGGATAACAGAACGAAGATGAGAAAGAGGAACAAAAAGAGGAACCGAAGGAAGAGGAGGAGGATGATCACACACAAAAAATCGGACCAGTAGTAGTAGTAGTAGTAGTAGTAGTAGCAGTAGTAGTAGTAGTAGTAGTAGTAGTAATAGTAGCAATAATAGTGTTAAAATAATGAGAATTTATGGATAGTCGCTGCCACACACACACACACACACACACACACACACACACATATACACAGTCGGTGGCGGGGTTGAGGCAGGCGAGGTGTGTTACGAAGGACAAAGCAAACTATTACACAACTCATTACCTCCACATGCACGGCGTTAATTGGAGTGGCGAAAGCAGCAATAGTAGTGGTAGTAGTAGTAGTAGTAGTAGTAGTAGTAGTCGTGGTGATAGTGGTGGTGGTAACAGGAGTCTTCGTAGTTTCTTTTTCTCATTGTTATTATCATCGTTTTAATCGTCTACTTGCATCTCTCTATCATATCCAACATCAGAAATCAATGTAGCTCCTATGTTTGCGTGTGTGTGTGTGTGTGTGTGTGTGTGTGTGTGTGTGTGTGTGCGTGTGCGTGAGTGCTTTCCATCGCAGTACAATTGGCACCACACTCTTGTTCCCGTGATAGAAAACCTGTAGCATGGAGCAATTTTTCCGGCACACTCTGATTCCCCTTCGTAAAGTATGATTCGCGCGAGAACATGTACGGCTGCGTGTGTGTATGCGTGTGTGTGTGTGGGTGGGTGTATATGCATGTGTGTGTGTCAGTGTGCGTGTGTGTGTGAGGGGAAGGGCGAGGAAGGGAAGGCGGGCGCAGAAGGTTCCCATAAATCACTACATCCTCGAATTTTGGATTAATACTCGAAGGGAAAATGAAAACAATAAATCAAGGCAAGACTTTCGTGAGGCGAGTGACATTGTGTGCGTGTGTGTGTGTGGTGGGGAGGGGGGGCGTTGTGTGTGTGTGTGTGTGTGTGTGTGTGTGTGTGTGTGTGTGTGTGTGTGTGTGTGTGTTTTCTGAGTCTAGATCTATAGTAACTGTTTGGGGTTTTGTTAGGTTAGGTTAGGTTAGGTTACGTTTATCTTCAATCTCAAGGTATAACTCAACAAAGAATGACCTCACTTTGTTGTATAGAAAGTCTGATTAGTAAGGAAGCATATATGAATTTACTAGAGATGAAAATGAAAAGCAGAGGAGCGTGATAGAAAAAGATGAAAGTGATGGAAAAATCGATGAAAAAGGGGACGTGTGACAATGGAAAATAGAAGACAAAGGAAGGAAAATGTTAGACAGGAAATAATGGAAGGAGCGAAGACAAGGCAGAGAGAGAGAGAGAGAGAGAGAGAGAGAGAGATTTCACTTCATTAGGTCACCAAAGAGAAGAAAAAAAATTAAGAAAAAGAAAGAAGAAACAAAGCATAGAAGAGAAGAGAAGCACGCCTATAAGAGAAAGCACAGAATGAGGAAATAGAAAAAGAAAAAGAAAATTAAAAAAGAAAATGATAGAGTAAGTGAAGCGAAAGAGGACACTGAAAGGAATGAAGAGGGAGAGGGAAGAGGAGGAGGAGAAGAGGACAAGGGAGGGAGGGAGGGAGAGAAGAGGAGGAGGCAGGTAACAACGGGGCACGGGGGGAGGGAACTCTTCTCTGTTTCTTTGTACTTAAACGGAGTCTTTGTAATTCTTAAAGACTTTCCGACATGCTTGTGATATTGGGAAACTGAGAGAGAGAGAGAGAGAGAGATAATCAAACAAAAGGAAAGAGAAGGAGATATTTAACAGACGAGTACACACACACACACACACACACACACACACACACACACACACACACACACACACCAACTATTCACAAAACAAAACAAAGAAAACTAATAAAGACTGGTACAAGCAAGACAAGGCAAGAAACGTATTCCCAGACATGTTGAACAGGTGTGCGAGACTGCAATAAAAGGGACAGGTAGACAGGAACAAGACAGGTGCGCAACAGGTAGTGAGTGATATGAAGATAGACGATAGAGAGAGAGAGAGAGAGAGAGAGAATAAATAATGCTCACCGAACCATCATTTTTGCCGTTAGAGAAAGAGGAATGACCAGAAACCTCTCTCTCTCTCTCTCTCTCTCTCTCTCGCTTTGATTTTCACCTTCTCCATTTCCCTTTCAACTTTTCTCCCCATTATTAAAGATATTTTTTTCCTTTTCCTTTTTTTCCTTGTAGTGGAGAGACAGAAAGGGAGAGAGAAAGGAGATTTCCCCTCCACTTCTCTCCCTCTCCTCCATTTTTTTAACTCTCCCTCCTTTCATTTCTCTCTCCTTCCATTCTTCCTCTCCCTCCATTTTCCCTTCTCTTTTTTCTCTCTCTGGCTGGGTAGGTGGTTGCTCTCTTCCTCCTCTTTCTCTCTCTCTCTCTCTCTCTCTCTCTCTCTCTCTCTCTCTCTCTCTCTCTCTCTCTCTCTCTCTCGGAAACACTTGAATTAAACTATTTCAAGCAGTGAATATGACGTCAATCGCTGCAAAGTTGTTTTTTATTCCCTCTCTCACCTCGAACACTTTTTTTTTTCCTGGGCGGGATTCGAATCTGATTGCGCTAATGTAAAACTGAGTAATTGGCTCGTTTCACTAAGTTTCCAGAGCGAGAATAGATGGAGAGAGAGGGTCGGGTGGCAGGAGGAAGAAATGGAATGGCGGCGGGGTGAGTGAGTGAGTGTGTGAGTGAGGAAAGTTCGTGGTTGTGGTGGATTCAACGGTGCCAGATTGTCGTACTCAGCCGATTATATTTCCCGACTTCATACCCCAAAACTATCTTCTGGGCTCCAATCACGAAACCCATTTATAGTTATCGTTAAAAGAGTTAGATTTCTGATGTTTCTTGGCAATAGTTAGGCGTCAGAAACCGGTAAATACTATGCTCTGAGTACGACAATCTGGCAACGGCTGTGGTGGTATTAATAGAAAGCTGAATTAGGAGGAGTTCAATCATTGGTGACTTTAAAAATGATGGTTGCTGTCCTCCTCCTCCTCCTCCTTTTTCTTCTTTCTCTCTCTCCATTCTTTTCTCTCCTCTTTTTGTTTACTTCTTTTCTTTTCTTTCCTCCTCCTCCTCCTCCTCCTTCTCTTTTTTTCTCTCTCTCTCTTACTTCTCTACCTTCTCTTCCTTCTACTCCTTCACTTCATCTTCCTCCTCCTCCTCCTCCTCCTCCTCCTCCACCAATTATTTCTGGTCGGCTTTTAAAAATGATTGTTGTTGTTCCCTTTCTTCTTTCTTATTCTCTAACTGATTTGGTTTTGACGCTGAAGGGAAGGTTTTTTCTATTCATTACTTTGATTTTTGTTCTTTTTCTTGTGTGTGGATAGATAGAATGCTTTTTTTATTAATTTTTTGAAGAACTTATATAACTACACTCACAAACACTCACAAACACACAAACAAACACACACAATCACAATCACTCACTCACAGTTGGGAAAAAATGCAAGAATGGAAGTTTTAAAGCCATTCGGATTGACAGACTACACACACACACACACACACACACACACACACACACACACACACACAAACACACACACATTTCATTACCAGCCATTAATTCATAGCGGTATTCGGCCACACGTACACACAAACACACACACACGCACACACACACACACACACCGCGGAATCCAGAGCCATTGCCGCAAACTCTGGGCCAATTCGGGTTTATGGGATGGCCGGGTCCGAATACACAGGCTCTGACGCGCGGCCCGAAGCGTGTTGTGCCGCCTCTTTACAAATGCGTCACGGCTTTTGAGCGGTCAGCGTTTATGCGTTATTTTTTGTCTTACCCTTTTTTTTCTTGCTTATTGGAGTTTGTTTATGGTAAAGACGAGAGATGAAGAGTTAAAAGATAATGCCCAAGTAAATGCTGATCCTCTTATTAGCCTTTTGTTTATGTATATATTTTTTTTACAGGAAAGGAGTCAGTTCAAGGGCATAAAAGAAGGAAACAAATATGAAATAAAAGCCCGCTAGTCACTGCTCCTAAATGATTGTTTTGGATAAATGAAATAGACCAAAAGGTAATCGATAGTTCATTAAATTTTGTCATAATTGAGAGACCAAATTTAATTCCACTTCAATGTTAATTTGTAAAGAAATATGCTTTTGATCTGTTGTTGTTTTTTTAGGATATTTGTTTTTATTTAAGCTAATTGAAATCTCTTGTTTATTGACCTCTTTATCTTTTCTTTCCCATACATTTTTGCTTTTTTTTATTATTAGTGCTTAAATATGCTTTTCTTATACTGTTCCTTTCTGATACTGTTTCTTGAAAGGCCCTGCAATTGATTTCAGTGTGTTAAACGATTGACAGTTTACCCAACGCCCTTTGCAATGGCTTAAGCAGGAGATCAACCATGACAGCATTCCTTCCAATCTTATTAGTATCGTTTTGCCGCTCTTTATAAAACTTTTTCAAATACTGTCACTGATACTGTTTCTCCTGAAGTCCTGCAATTGATTTCAGCGCTGTAAAAGTATAACAGTTCACCCTGCGCTCTCTCCAACCCCTTTAAGCAGGAGACAAATCACGGCACCACTCTCACCAATCTTATCAGTGTTTCTTCGCTTCTCTTATTAAGCTTTTTCAAATACTGTCACTGATACTGTTTCTCCTGAAGTTCTGCAATTGATTTCAGCGCTGTAAAAGTATAACAGTTCACCCTGCGCTCTTTCCAACCCCTTTAAGCAGGAGACAAATCACGACAACCCTCTCACCAATCTTATCAGTGTCTCCTCGCTTCCTTAACCTCTCGCCTTTGCTTCCTTCCCCGCTCCCCGCATCAGGACACCAATTACCTGTTAAGAAGTATCCAATTACCGCCACCGCCCCGAGCACAGCAGGTAAATTGGCCTTGAATAATCCATGAGGGGACAATAACATTAGGTGACGTCACGCAGGTAATCCCCAGGTGTCTTCGGCTAATTAATACGAACACCTGTAATTACCTCGACTTAATTGGCCTATGGCTTTCCTCGCGGCCACTGTGTTTATGTATGTGTGTTTGTTTGTTTGTTTGTGTGGGTTAGTTTATGTGTGTTTGTGGGCTGTGTGTGTGTGTGTGTGTGTGTGTGTGTGTGTGTGTGTGTGTGTAACAAAGTCATGTACACAAAATGAAAGCGTGCATGACTCAATGGCTGAAAAGAACGTGTGTGTGTGTGTGTGTGTGTGTGTGTGTGTGTGTGTGTGTGTGTGTGTGTGTGTGTGTGTGTGTGTGTGTGTGTGTGTGTGTGTGTGTTCGTGTGCGTGTGTGTGTTATCGATCGATACAGAAAAATACTGACAGCTCAAACAAACAAACAAACATACAAACACAGAAAAAAAAGAGAGAGAGAGAGAGAGAGAGAGAGAGAGAGAGAGAGAGAGAGAGAGAGAATCTATATTTACACAGGGGGTAGGTTGGAGTGAGAGGAAAGAGAGAGAGAGAGGGAAGTGAAAGGGAGAGGAGGAGGAGGAGGAGGAAGAGGCAGGTGTTGGGGCAGGTAATTTAGGGAGAAACGTCACCTCCCATTTCCAGGTGTGTGTGTGTGTGTGAGTGTGTGTGTGTGTGTGTGTGTGTGTGTGTGTGTGTGTGTGTGTGTGTGTGTGTGTGTGTGTGTGTTGGGAATGGAGAGAGAATGAGGGAGGAAGAGGATTGGAGGAAAGGAGAGAGAGAGAGAGAGAGAGAGAGAGAGAGAGAGAGAGAGAGAGAGAGAGAGAGAGAAAGGAAGGGGGGGCTGGGAAAGCTAATCACATGTATTTTTCTTTCATTCTTTTTCTTTCTTATTTCTTTCACATTTAATTAGACATTCTTTGCTATTCCTTTTTTATCAACCTACTCCTTGCCATATTTTCTCCCTTTTTTTCTCCCTTACCTTATCTTCCTTTTCTCCTTCTTTCTATCTTCTTTTCCATCTTTTTCTCCAATTATTCCTTTTTGTCGACTAATTCCTCATTTTATTCGTTTTCCATCTTCCTATCTTTTGTTTCTGATGCATGTATTCATTAATCTATTCATTTATTCATTCTTTCATCCTTACCTCTTTGTATGTCTTTCTTCTTTGCATCCCTTCCATTTCCTCTGTCTTCTTTTTTTCTTCGTTTTATCATCGTTCGTTCCTCCCTTCCATCTTTTTTCTTCTTCTCCTTTCTTTATTTTTTCATTCGTCTTTTTTTCTTATTCATGGATTCATATATACAACTTTTCTTCCATCTATCATTCTTTCTTCCCTCTTTCCATTTTTCTTCTTCTTTCTTCGCTTCTTCGTTGGTCGCTTCTTCATTCCTTTCTTCTCCTTCCTCCTTACTTCTTTGCTTCGTCCTTCCTTTCTTCCTTTCTCCCTCTTCCTTGTCTCCTTTCTCCTTCATTCCTTCTTCTTCATCCTTGCTCCTTACTTCCTTCTTTCCTTCTCCTTCCTCCTCTCTTCCTTGCTTGCTTATTTCCCCCTTTCTTTATTCTCTCTCCTCCTTTGCTATCTTCTCCCTTTCCCTCCTCTCTTTCTTGATTCCAATCCTCTTCCTCCTGGCTTACTCCCTTCCTCCCTTCCTCCTTGCTTCGTCGCTTGCTCTTTCATCCCTTTCCTCTTCCTCTTGCTTCCTCGCTTCCTGCTTTCTCTCCTCTTCCTCCTCTTGCTTCCTCGCCTCCTCCTTCCTTTCTTCTCCTTTCTGGCATCTGTAGTATAATTCATGAGGTGCCTAAGGGACTCGACTACAAGGGGCTCACAATTGCTTGTCTCTCCTCTCCTTGTCTTGCTCCTCCTCCTCCTCCTCCTCCTCCTCCTCCTTCCTTCGTCCCTTCTTGTCATATTACCTTCCTTTCTCCTTCCCAGCTCTCTTAGTTTTTCTTTTCTCTCCAATTCTCTTCTACTCCTCTACTTTCTTCTCTCTCCTCTCTTCTCCTTTCCTCCATATCCTCCATCTGTTAACCTATTGCCTCTCCTCTTTTCTTTCGTTCCTCCCTTTTCTTTCTCTCCTCCTTCCCTATCTTCCTTTCCTATCTTCATCTCCTCTGATCTACCTCCTTCTCCTCTTTCTCTCTCCTGTTTCCTTATTTTTGTTACCTCTTTTCCTCCTCCTCTTGTCCTCCTTCCAACTGATTGCTTCTCCTCCTTTACTCTTTGGCTTTTTCCTCTTACTTTGTCATCTTTCCTCCTCCTCCTCCTTTTTTTCCTCTTTTTCTCTTTTTTTTCTTTTCTCGTTGCTTCTGACTTCATTTTCTTTTCTTATACCTTTCTTATTCTTTTTCTACTATATTCTTTCTTGTTTCATATTTTTTTCAGTTTTATTTTATTATTGTTTATCTTGTCTTTTTTTTCTTTTTCTTCGCTCAGTTTCGTTTCATTTCAGTATTTTTTTTTCCTTCACACCCGTTGACAACTTTCCTTTGCCGTCGTTTCTTGGTTTCCTTTATTTCCTTGGTGGTCTTCCTTCTCGCATTCTTTCTATCTCTCTTTCTTTTTCTTTCTTTCTTCAGCACAAACTTCTCTCCTTGAATCATCCTTGGTGGGGTCTCTTTCTCTGTGTCTCTGTCTGTGTCTCGTTCTCTTTTTTTCTCTATATATTTCTTACATTTTTTGTCTGATATTGTTCTTTATCCGGGTATCCTACTTCTCATTCTTTCCCCTCCTTTCTGCCTCTCCCCACTTCTCCTTTCTCCCTCCCTCTTTCTCTGTCTGTCTCTTTCATTTTTATATTTCTTTCTTATTTATTTTTGTTTTTTCCCTCTTCCCTTCGTATTCTCTACCCTTTCTTCCTTCTTTATCTCTCCTTCCTTCTCTTTACCTCCGCCATCCCTTATCTCCATCCCATCCCATCCCTCCATTTCCTATCTTCTTTTCCATCTAACTTTTTACCTTTCCCCTTCCTTTCTTAATCTCTCCCCTTCGTATTTCCTTCCCCTCCCTACCTCTCTTTCCCTTACCCATTCCTCCCTTTCCTCCCCCTCTTCTCTCCCTCCCCCTCTCTCCAATCCCATGTCTTCCTTTCCCCCCCAAAACCCCTCCTTCCCATCCCTTCCATTGTCTCCATACCTCCAGGGGCCTGCGAGCATATTGTCCGAGCAAGTTCTAATTTGCTTCGATGTCGGGCCATTGGTATGCTAACGGGATTGCGAACTCTGTAATACACGCTGTGATGTTGGTGTGATGGAGTGGACGTGGCGTGGAGGAGGAGGTGGAGGAGGAGGGGGAGGGGTGGAAGAGGTGGAGGAGGAGGAGGAGGTGTGGATGTCTCGTTTTTGCCGCGTGGAAAGACCTCGTGTTTTGTGAGAGTGTGAACCGAGAATTGTTTGCATAGTTTAGAGAGAGAAAAAGTGTGTGTCTGTATGTGTGTGTGTGTGTGTGTGTGTGTGTGAGAGAGAGAGAGAGAGAGAGAGAGAGAGAGAGAGAGAGAGAGAGAGAGAGAGAGAGAGAGAGAGAGTCAGTTTTTTTATTTTTTTGTGTGTTAACCCAAAAACTCTTCAACCAAAAAAAACAAATCGCAAAACAGTTTTACGTGATGCAATGAGTCTGTACCATGAGAGAGAGAGAGAGAGAGACGAGAGACGAGAGAGAGAAAGAGAAAGGGCACAATACAATTTACATATAATACAATGAACGATATACAGTGATGTGACAGAATGCGACGGGCAGTGTGAAAGATAACACGCGCATTCTGACGTACAGCATGAGGCGGGAGCTAGCATGAGGTCAGTATGATATTGCAGGCCCTGGTATGCGGTCCGGTGATGTGGTATGTGCCGTATTTGGTCTGCGGTGTGCTCTGCCGTGGGATGTGACTGGGTAATGGGCGTTTAGGGCGTTGTAATAGGTTATGGAGGGTCGTTCAGGGGTGAGGGTGGACTCCGTTTAGTGTAGTATTGCTTTAATGGGAGGGGGAAGCGGAGGGAAGGGGAGGAAATGAGGGGAAAGGAAGGATAGGTGAGGGGATGCCGAGAATGAGAGAGAGAGAGGGACGGGACCGAGAGAGGGCCAGAAGAACCTATACTGCCCTATCTCTTCATTAAAGGGTTTCACTTGATTGGGAATAGAAAATGGAAAATAATAGAGGGAATAGATGAAGAAAGGAGGAATAGGTGAGGGAATGCCGAGAATGAGAGAGAGAGAGAGAGAGGGACGGGACCGAGAGAGGGCCAGAAGAACCTATACTGCCCTAGCTCTTCATATACGGGTTTCACTTGATTGGGAATATAAAATAATAGAGGGAACAGATGGAGAAAGGAGGGATAGGTGAAGGGATGCGGAGACTGAAAGAGGGACAGGATAGAGAAAGGGACGAAAACATCTATACTGCCCTAGCTCTTCATAAAAGGGTTTCATTTGATTGGGAATTGAAAGTGAAAGAAATAATGTGAAATAGAAAAGGAAAATAGGGAAAGGTGGATTGAATAGGGGAAGGAGAAGAGGAGGAACAGAGAACAGTGATAGGCCGGTTATGAAAGAAAAAGAAAAAGAAAATGATGGATGGGGAATAGAAAACGAAAAATAATCGAAAGAATAGGTGAGGAAAATGGGGAAGGGAGACGGAAGAAGAGGAATGGGAAGAGAAGGGAAGAGGAAATAGTGATGAACCAGATATGAAAAAAAAATCAGAAAGGAAATGATGGATGGAAAAGAAGGAAGAGAAAGACAGAAAAAAATCTATTGGTATATGGGAGGAAAATGGAAAGAAAATGGGAGGGAAAAGGGAAATTGGGAGAAGAGAAAAAGAGAATAGTAATGGAACTTATATGAAAAAAAGGAAAGAAAGGGGTGCAAAAGGAGGAAGGGAAGGACAGAAGGGTGTGTTGGCATATATAAAAAAAAAGTTGAAAAAGAAAAGAAGGGAAATTGAAAAGGAAAACGCCAACTATAAAAGGGTGTTCTTGAATAAAAAGGAAATAGAGTGACAAAGAAAAGGGAACAGAGAAGGGCCAGCCATGTAGAACTGTTGCTGTATGGACGAAAGCATGAAAAAGAAGACAAAGAGGAGGAGAGAGAGAGAGAAGGAGAGGAGGAGGAGGAGGCTTTTGTGATGGTGTCAGGAACTTAAAACCATCCACGTGCTCACCAAAAATCAAATCCATAATATTCCCCGTTTTAAAATACGTCAATTTAGTATATTTTTTCTTCTTCTTCTTGTTCCTTCTCTTTTTAAATAAGGTTAAGAGATAATGTTGGCTTTCTATACCTGCTTCTTACCTGCAATTTCGTTCTTTTTGTGTTAATTTAGATATGAGAAAAAAAGGTGTTTCGTGTGTGTGTGTGGGGGGGGGGGCTATGTGTGTGTGTGTGGGGGGGAGTGTTTGTGAGTGTGAGTGTGTGTGTTTGTCTCCTCTCTCTCTATCTGTCTCTCCTCTATCTATCGCTGTCTACTTCTACAACTATCACCTTTTGTCTCATTCTCTGTTGGTCTTTTCTTTCTCCGTCTCTCTCTCCTTTCTCTATCTATCGCTATCTATTTCTACAACTATAACCTTTTGTCTGAGTGTATTTGTTTGTCTTCCCTCTTTTTCTCTCTGTCTTTCTCCCTATCTATTGCAATCTATTCCTACATTATCACCCATTGTCTCAGTCTCCCGTATTTGACCCTCCCACACACGCTCACAGTCTCTCACGCTCGCCTACTAACTCCCTCCCCCTCTTCCTCTCCCTCTCCCTCGCACTCACTGTCTCTTTCGCTCCCTCGGATACGGCCTCGATTCCCGACCGCCCCGCGCTGTGAGATGGTTCCAGGCGAGAGTTCACGCCACTCGACCCGTCCCGGCATGCGAACGGTTCCCTCTCTCTCTCTCTCTCTGGGTCTCTGTGCACGTGAGTTCAAGCGAGATTTTAGTCTTTTGTTGAGTTTTGGTTAGTGTTTTATTGTTGGTGATGTTTGTTTGTGTGTTTGTTTGTGGGTGTTTGTGTGGTGTTGTGATTGTGTTTCTGGTTGTTCTTGTATTTCGAATTGCTGTTGTTTGTTGTTTGTGGGTGATGTCGTTTTTGTTGTGATTTTACGTTGTTGTTGTTGGTGGTGGTGTATTTGTATTCCTATTGTGTTGGTTGTGATTCTTGTTGTGCTGACGTTGATGTTATTAATATTATTGTTGTTCGTAGGTGTAGATGTTAGAGTTGCTGATGTGATTCTGGGTATTATTGTCCGTGTTGTTGTTGTTGTTGTTGTTGTTGTTGTGTTCGTCGGAGAGCAATTCGATTATCTTTGTGTGTGTGTGTGTGTGTGTGTGTGTGTGTGTGTGTGTGTGTGTGTGTGTGTGTGTGTGTGTGTGTGTGTAGGTAATAAAACGAAAAGAGAGAGAGAGAGAGAGAGAGAGAGAGAGAGAGAGAGAGGACGGGAAGTTTGATCGCTACTTTTTTTTTTAAGGGGGAAGGGAGATGTATTTGATAAAGGTCTGAAAGTTTTTTTTCTACCTTTTCTCTTTTTATTTATTTATTTATTGTTGTTGTTTTTCGTACGAGGGGGAAATACGTAACTTGATTAACGGGAGGAACTTTGAGAACGTAACAAAGAAAATAGGATTAGGGGGATCAATAAAGATGAAGAGATTTATATGTTTATTAATGTTCAAGCGTTGTGTTCAGGGCTTAACCAGACAAAGAAACGAAGGCAAAGATGATGAATAAATAAAATAATAAAATAGTAAACAGTAATAAGATAGAAATAAAAGAAAATAGTAATGAAATAAAGAAAAGAATATAAAGGGACAAAGAAATGGAAGAAATAGTAGAAAATTAAAAATAATGAAAGTACTAAGTAAAATCGAGGCCTTCATACTTCACTAGACAAATACACGAAGGGAAATAAAATAGAAAATAAAAACTAGTAAAATACTGACTCAAAACGAGGACTTCATACTTAAAACTAGACAAGCGAATGAAGATAAAAAACAGAAGATAAAACAAATAATAAAAATACTAAATAAAAACTAGGACTTCACACTAATGAAGGAAAATAAGGTAGGAAATAAAACAAATCATCATACTTAATAACAACTAGAGCGTCATACATAACTAGACACACTAATGGACTAATCAACATACTAAATACAATAACTAGGACTTCATACTTAGCTAGACACACTAACGAAGGGAATAGATAGAAAATGAAGCTAATAAACGAACCAAATATAAACGAGAACTTCACATTAAGCAGCATCAAGTTATCGGAGCATTAAAGAGGAGAGGAGAGGCAGAAAGGCGAATAAGAAAACAAAGCTTGAATTGAATAGAAAGAAAATAATAGCAAGAAAAATGAGGACAAGTTTGTTAGCCAATAGACGAGAGGAAAAAGAGTGGAAAACGATGTGAAGAGAAAGTGTTATCGGGCCTGAGAGAGAGAGAGAGAGAGAGAGAGAGAGAGAGAGAGAGAGAGAGAGAGAGAGAGAGAGAGAGCAACACCAGCAACATTCCAAAAACACCTTCCACACTGCCACCAACAAAACAAACACCAACACCACCACCACCAACAACAACAACATTTAAACAACAAAAACAACAAGAGCAAACACACCATACAACATAACAAAGAGAAAGACAACACACACACACACACACACACACACACACACACACACACACACACACACACACACACACACACACACACACACACACACACACACACACACACACACACACACACACACACACACACACACACACAGACGCAACACTTCAACTTAATTTCTCTTTGACTTCTATTTTTTTTTTTTTTTTTTTTTTTGTCTTTCCTCTCGAGTCACTTAAAACTCTAAAACGCCACTTTAGGAACATTTAAGAGGCGGTTCCTTTTACCTCCTCCTCTCTCCCTCCTCCTCCTCCTCCTCTTCCTCTTCTTCTTCCTCCTGATCCTCCTCCTCCTCTTCCTTTTACTTAAGAGATAAACGGCGAAGCTTTAAATTAAGAGTACGCTGCCTCCTCCTCTTCCCTTCCTCCTCCTCCTCCTCCTCCTCCTCCTCTTCCCTCTCTCTCAAAAATAATCAACGAGAAAAGTAAAAACGAAGTGGAAAGATACATTTTTCTCTCCCCAATGAAAAAAAAACGAGAAAAAAAGTCTTAAGAGGGAAAGTTTGCGAGCTGGGTAGTTTTTTTTATCGTATATGTTATTTTTTTCCTTTTCTTTCTTTTTTCTTATATATTTACTTTAGTTCGGGGTCTTGCGCGCCTTAATGTGAGAGTTTAAAGGCCGTGATCTCCGTCGTCTTAATTTTCCCCCGCCGAAGTTATGGCGAAGGGAAGCCCGCGGGAGTTTTCTTGCAAGACTTCCGACGGTGATTTCTTGGCCGGCTAAAATGAAGGGGAGTAGCGCCCCCCCTCACACACACACACACATCCTTACCTGCCTTCGCCCCCCTCACCGATACCCTTCCCTGCCTTTCCCTTCCCTTTCCTTACCTTACCTTACCTTTATTGTACATAGCATCCTTCCCTGTCCTTCCCTTCCCTTCCCTTCACTTCCCTTCACTTACGTTACCTTTTCTTTACTTTGTTGTCCATAGTATCCTTCCTTCTGCCTTTCCCTTACCTTACCTTCCCTTCCCTTCCCTGCCTTTCCTTTCCCTTCCTTTCCTTCCCATAACTTAATTGTACATCTTTTACCTTCCATAACCTTTCTTTTCACTGATTTCCTCGTTTTTTTTCCTTATTTCCCGTCCATTCCACTGTCTCTCTTGCCCCCATCACCAACACCCTTCCCTTCCCTTCACTTCACTTCACTTCACTTCACTTCCCTTCCCTTCACTTCACTTCCCTTCACTTCCCTTCCCTTCCCTTCCCTTCCCTTCCCTTCACCTCCCTTCACTTCACTTCACTTCACTTCACTTCACTTCCATTAACTATAGTGTTCATCTTTTCCCTTCCATTCCCTTCCCCTTGCTTTGTCATATCATATTTTCCCTGGTTTTCCTGCTCTTCACTTGAATTCTCTGTTATTCCACTCGTTTAAGTTGCCTTCACTTCATTTAAAATCTATACTCAACGTCATAGATAAAATTAGATTACCAACGTCCTTCTTCACTCTTCTATGTCGCACCTCTTTCAACACTATCCAGATCCGGTCAAAGGAAAATGGATAAAAAAAATGCTTTCCCTCGCGTTTAGTTCAAAGTTGATAAAAAACAAAGGAATAGAATTGCCACCTAACCCTTGGCCTTTGAGAGTCGTCCAACGAATCACGATCACAAAGAGAGAACGCGCAATAGAACGAGTGTGTGTGTGTGAGAGAGAGAGAGAGAGAGAGAGAGAGAGAGAGAGAGAGAGAGAGAGAGAGAGAGAGAGAGAAATCGAATAAAAAACAGACAGAAGGAGAACTCGAGACAGAAAGAGAGAAACAGAGGGACGAAGAGAAAGAAAAGAAGACAATGAGAAAGAAAATAGAGAGAGAGAGAGAGAGAGAGAGAGAGAGAGAGAGAGAGAGAGAGAGAGAGAGAGAGAGAGAGAGAGAGAGAGAGCACATCCCTCTCTCTTAAGGGGGAAAAGTAGAAACAACAGGACAGGATTGAACATATTGCTGAAGTCTTTCGCTGTTAACCTGTTGAAGACGAGTAAAAATAGTGTCACCGTCGTTGTCTTTTTTGTGTGTGTTTGTGTTTGTTGTTATTAATATAGGAAGGGATTGGAAGTAAAGAAAAGGAAGGGAAGGGAAACAAAAGGAATGGGAAGGGATTGAAAGTAAGGAAAAGGAAGAGAAGGGAAACGAAAGTAATGTGATGGTATTGAAAGTAAAGAGAGGGAAAGGAAGCGAAGGGAAGATGGAGAACACGAAAACCTAGGTGTTGCATGTTGTCATAGTCACGGTGCTGTACTACGTCAACCCTTTACGGACTTAAGATAGAATAACGAGGCGCACGTGTAATCCTCTGAGGTAAGAAAAATGATCGCCGGGAAAATACGAACACAACCTCGGGAACTCTAATGCGATAATGACACGCGAGAATTGACTTTCCTCGGAACTTCCCGGAATGATGAGAAAATTAGAATAGACGATAATGCTGAGGAGACCTTTACGTGCGTCATCTTCTAAAGGTCAAGCGCACTTAGAACTGATGAAGTGTGTGTGGGGGGGGGGGGGATTATTATTATTATTATTATTATTATTATTATTATTATTATTATTATTATTATTATTATTATTATTGTTGTTGTTGTTGTTGCTGTTATTATTATGAATGCTTTTACAGTTTACCTTCAGTCCTATAATTTTTTCTTCCTCATCTTTCTCCTCTTCCTCCTCTTCCTCCTTTTCTTCGTCTGCCATCATTTTCTATTCCTTCTCTGATTTTTGCTCATTTTTTTCCATCTCTTTTTTTTTCCTTCTCTTTCTTCTTCCTTTTCTTCCTCCTCCTCCTCCTCCTTCTCCTCCTCCTCTTCCTCCTTTTCTTCTTCTGCCATCATTTCCTCCTCCTCCTCTGTCGTTTGCTGATTTTCTTTCTATTTCTTCTTTCTTCCTTCTGTTCTTTTCTTATCTTTATCTTTTTTCTTCCTTTTGTTTTGTTTTTTATTTATTTTTTATTCTCTTCTTTCTTCTCTTTTTTTCTTCCACCTTTCCATCTCCTCTTTCTTCCTTCTACTCCCGTATTCCATCTCTTCTTTCGTCTTTTTATGGGATACTCAACAGAGCTACCACCACAGTACCATTGATCGAAACCTTAATTTATACTATCTAGCTATACTAATAAAACGTTTCTCCTCTCTCATTCCCACGTTGATTTTTACTCTCCACCTTCTCAGTACTAATAACAACCTTCTACTGCATTACGTACCTCATTAAGACTCTAAATTCATAGTCTCGGTGTGAGATCAATATGCATTCAGTTAGGTTCAGTTCAATTCACTTTCATGTAATTCGATACAGTGCTCTGTCACCAAAGTTGCCAGATTGTCGTACTCAGCCACTTATTATTGCCAGACTTCCAACCCCAAAACTGTCTTCTGGGCTCCGATAACGAAACCCATTTATAGTTATCGTTAAAAGTTAGATTCTGATGTGTCTTGGCAATAGTTATGCGTCAGAAACCGGTAAATAGTATGCTCTGAGTACGATAATCTGGCAATGGTGTTTGTCACAATCCTTAATGCGTGCAGTGACGATAAACTTGGTCTTGAGTAAAGCACAGCAGGTTCTTTTTCCTTCGTTTTTTCTCTTTGTGTCTGTATCGGTTTTCTTCCCCCACCTCCTCCTCCTCCTACTCCTCCTTCTCTTCCTCTTCCTTCTCCCTTGTGTAGTCTAAAAATAATCGTTGCGTGTAATCTTAGGTTTAAAGACGCCATCACAGACTTGAGGCGCGCAAAAGCGGAAAGGAGGAAAGAAAGACAGGAATTAGCCGAAGTAGAGAAATAATGATATGAAGCTATTACGAAAAAATGACACCCGGGAAATTAGTTAATGACGATGCGGTTGATAAAAAAAGATGAAAAATAAAAGAAAATACGAATTGAGAGAAAGTGAGGCAGAAGTTATTTGAAGTAGAGAAAAAATATATGAAGCTATTATGAAAAGTGAAATTCGTTGGTAAGGATGCGGTTGGTTACTTAACATTTAGACATAAAAGAAAAAAAAATACTAACTGAAAAAGGAATGAGAGACAGATTAAATGAAGTAGAGAAAAAAATATATGAAGTTATTAAGAAAAAATGACACCTGGGAAATAAGTTAATGAAGGTGCGGTTGCCTACATAACGTCTAGACATGGAAGAAGGGAAAATAGCAACTGAAAAAAATGTGGAAGATAGAAATTAGTTGGAGAAAAGAAAATATGATATGAAATTATTGAGCAAAAGACTTCCCCGAAAGGAGTTAGTAGCGATTCGGTTGATCACATAACATCTAGACATAAAGAAAAGGAAAATAGCAACTGGAAAGAAGTGAAAGACAGAAATTAGTTGAAGCAAAGAGAAAAGTATATGAAGTTATTAAAAGACTCCCCAGAAATGAGTAAAGAACGACTCACTTGCTTACTTAACGTCAATATCACCTCACCATTTGTATAAGTCTTCCTCTTTTTCACTTCTCTTCATCATTTCTTTCGTTTTGGTTCATTTTCTCACCCACAAGAGGAAAAATACCAACTAAAAAATGGTGAAAGGTTCCAAATATCCTACAAATTATGCAAAAGGAAAGTAAAATGGGTACACTAGGATTAAAACTTGCTCGAAAAGGGAAAGATTGTAGATGAAAAAAGAACTCCATGCCTCAAAAATACCGTGGATGTGAAATATATATACAGAGATGAGCCGATCCCGCTCAACTTTGCCAGATTAACATTCAAAACATATATCTAAAAACATGTTATGCTTCCCCGACTTCTACAAATATAAAAATAGATGTGAAGAGTATTATCTGCCTTTCTCAAACACAAATAATACTAAGAGAACAAAAAGAAACCATTAAACTACATAACCAAAATCCTTCAACTAAAAAAATATCAAAAAATGAAAAGTACACAAATATAGTTAATAGAGGAAAAGGATAATTTATCACTTAAAAACAAATAATGAGAGAAAATAACTATGACGACGCTAAATTAAATAAAAATCTTCCCCCAGAAAAGAATACCATAAATGTAGATAGAAATTAGGTTAGTTATCCTTCTACACACATGTATGATAGATAAAAAAAAATCATATATCTAATAAAACGAACAATAATAAGAGAAAATAAGTAAAAAAAAACACTAAATTGAATAAGCTAAACCACTCACACGAAAAAAAAAATACCATGAATGAAAAGTAGATAAAAAAACAGATAAGTTACCCTCCTCGAGAGCATGCAAAACTGTGAGCGGTCCGTTCTCTCTCAAGCCATCCGTGCTCGCCACAATGGGGGATACAATTCTTCTCGACGGCTATTCTTGCAAGGGAATAGATATCAAGCTGTTCTTTGGCCCAGCGGGGGAATGATTTTTGCTGCTTCAGTGGCATGATATCGGACTTCCAGGCGAGAGAAGAAACAGGGAGCCGAGGCGAGGAAAGAAAATGGGAAAAAAGTGCGGCAAAAGGAAGGAGCGCGGAGGATGTGAGATTGTGACGAGGAATTGCCTGGGAGAAGAGGAGGGAAAAGATTATCAAAAAGCGTTGTAGGAAATGATGTGGAAAAGGAGGGAAAGGAATAATTAAAGTAATCGGTTAAGAGAAGTGTTTCAGAAATTGCTTGTAAGAAGCGGATAGAAAAAGATGATAATTTAAAAAAAGTAATATAGAAAAGTATATAGATAAAAACGGAAAGAAACAATTGAAGAAAGTGGTAGACGTGTTTCAGAATAAAGGAAATTGAAGAAGAGAAAAAGAATATAACTAGAAATGGCCTGAACGAAAATTAAATAGGATGATAATTTGAAAGTAATACAGAAAATTATTTGGTAAAGGAGGGAAAGGAATAATTGAAGAAAACGGCAGAAATAAATATGAGGAAAAAGAATTTGAAGAAAGGAAAGAGAATATGACGTGAAATTGCGTGGAGACAGAGAAAAAAAGATAATAATTTGTAAGTTTTAGAGAATATTAATTTGAAAAGGAGTAAAAAGATATAACGAAAGAAAACGGAGAGGCCAAGTGTTTCAGAAGGAGAAAATAGATTAAAAGGAAGAAGAATGTGGAAGGCGGAAAGATAAATCGGGTTAATCTAAGAATTTGTGTTAGAGAAAGACTGGGGAGAGAGAAGCGAGAAAGTGATTGTAAGAAACTGTTTGAAAATACTGCTTGAGGTCGAAAAATGGTTGAAAAATAGTTGGAAAAGGGTTGAAAAATAGTTGAAGATGGTAGAGAAATTATTGAAATGGTAGAAAATCATTGAAAACAGTTGAAAATGGTTGAAAATGGTTGAGAAGTGGTTGCAAAATTGCTGAAAGTAGTTGAAAATGGTTAAAAATTGCTGAAAAAATGGTTGAAAATGTTTGAAAATAGTTGAAAAGGCTTGAAAAATTATTCAAATGGTAGAAAATAGTTGGAAAAGGTTGAAAAATTATTGAAATGGTAGAAAATAGTTGAAAAATTATTGAAAATTGGCTGAAAATACTGTTTGAGGTTGGGAAGCTGGCGGAAACGCAAAAGGAGGGAAAATCTTACGAAAACGATGAAAAATAACTTACGAGAAGATAAAACGGAAAAGAGAGATAAGAAAATGGTTAAATTGTTTATCAGAGGGAAAAAAATGTAGGAAATGCAAAAGAGATGAGAACATAAGACTTTGATAACTAGATAATTGGAAAGGAAGAAAGAAGAATATGAGACAATTGAAAAGAGCATGCATACGTCCGATGGAGAAAACGCAGACAAAAGAAAAAGATGAAAGTATAAAAAAATTAATGAAAAATAACTCGGAAATTTAGAACAAGAAGATTAAAAGAGAATGGCTTATAAGTATGTTTCATAAGAAGAGGAAGAGGATGAAAGAATGCAAGAGAAGAGATTGTACGAATATGTTTTAAAAAGAAAGAGATTCTCGGAGAACGAAATGAGGGAAAATTAATGAAATTTGTGGAAAAGAGAAAGTGCAACAAAAATAAAGAAAGGAAATAAGCAGAAGGAGAGAGAATAATGAGAAAAAGGAGAAGAAAAGAGGCAACAAGTAGGAGCAGAAGAAGAAGAAGAAGAAAAAGAAGAAAAACACGAAAAAACAAACAAAAAGAAGAATAGGAAGAAGAAGAAGAAGAAGACGAAGAAAAAGAAGACGAAAAAGACGAAGAAGAAGAAGACGAAGAAGAAGAAGAGGAGGGAAAAGAAGAATAAAATGGAAAGGAAAACGGAAACGAAAACGAAAAAGAAAAAGAAGAATAGGAAAAAGAAGAAGAAGAAGAGGAAGAAGAAGAAGATGGACAGTGATGAAACTTTTGGGTAAACGGGGAAAAATTAGAAGCCGCAAGACATATGAAGGGAGATGATGACAAAATGCATGATTACCTAGAAACGGAGAAAGACACAGGAGCGAGGGAAAGATGAAGAATTCGAGAAAAAAATGGAAAAGAGGAATAGCTTGATAAAAAGAGGCAAAGAGAGGAAGGAAGAGCAAAAGGCAATGAGAAAAGAGAAGCTACGAAAACAAGAAAAAGAAACAGGAAAAGAAAGAAGCGAAGGAAGTAGAATGCGAGATTGAAAATGGAAAAGAGAAATAGCTTAAAAAAAAAAGAGTCATAGGCAGGAAGGAAGGGAAAAGAAGGGAATGAGGAAAAATAAGCAAGGAAAGGAAGAATAATGGAGAGGGAAAGGAGAGAGGAGGAAGACACAGGAACGAAGGAAGAAAAAAAAGGAGAGAAATAATGGAAACGAAAAATCGCTTGAAAAAAATTAATGCAAATGAAAAGACGAGAGAAAAGAGAGTAAAGGGGGGAAGAAAAGAGAAGCAAAGAAAGCCAGGAAAGGAAACAGAAAAGGAAAAGGAGGAAAAATATACGAAAAAAAGTGGAAAAGAAGAATAGCTTGAAAAAAAATGAATCCAAATGAAAAGACTAAAGGAAGGAGAGGAAAGAATGGAAGAAAGAAGGAAAGAAAAGAAACGAATAAGGAAAGAGAATTAAAGAAAGCCAGAAAAATTAAAAAGATAGAGAAAAAGAAGCATGCAAATAAAAATAACGAGAGGAAAGAGAAGAAAAAGAAGGAAGGAAAAAGTAGAAGGCAATGACGCACGAGAAATATGAAACAGAAAGAGGAAAAGAGAAGGAAAGAAATCAAAACGAGAGAGAGAAGAAAAGACACACAAAAGCATTAAACGAAGTAGGAAAACAATTAAGAAAGGAAGAAGATGAAGAGAGGGAGGGAAAGGAAAAAAACTAATCTGGCTACTAAGATACAGAAGACAGAGAGAGGAGAGAAGAAAGACTGCGAGAAAAATGAAAAGAAAAACTGCTTGAAAAAGATAACAAAGATAATTAAATACGGAGAAGCAGGAGATAATTGTGCTTTAAAACGGAAGAAAGGACCGGCAGAGGAAACGAAATTAAGCATATAAAGAAGAAGAAGAAGAAAAAAAGTGGCTTCCAAGTAAAGGACGAAAATATGTGAGTAAAGAAAAAGATGATTAAAAAGAA
The DNA here is from genome assembly GCF_024679095.1 of Eriocheir sinensis. NCBI lineage: Eukaryota > Metazoa > Arthropoda > Malacostraca > Decapoda > Varunidae > Eriocheir > Eriocheir sinensis. The sequence continues at coordinate 62,111 of NW_026110755.1, forward strand.
ATGAAGAGGAAGAAGAACGCGTAAGAGGATGAAGACGAAGAAGATTAAAATGATGTAAAAATAGAAGAGAAAGAAGAGGAAGAAGAACAAGAAGAAAAATAAGAAAATAAACAATAAGAATAAGAATAAGTGCAAGAAAAAACTGAAAAAATGAGATAAAAAGAATAGAAAAATAAAAAAATAGAGGAAGAAAATTAAAAAGATGCAGAAATAAAAGAAAAAGAAGAGGAAGAACAAGAAGAACAAGAGAGAGAGAGAGAGAGAGAGAGAGAGAGAGAGAGAGAGAGAGAGAGAGAGAGAGAGAGAGAAATGTGGGTGAAAGGAGATACAAAGCTTATAATAATAATAAAACTCAGGTACTTACTAATTATCTCCAGGTGTGCGAGAACCTTTCCGAAAGAACCAACAGAGACGCAACCAACATCTCCCCTCCTCCTCCTTTTCCCTCCCTTTCCCGTTCTCTCTCCTACCTTTCTCCCTCCTCTCCTTATCTCCCCTTTTTTACCCTACTCCTCCCTTCCAGCCCCCATTCTTTCTCCTTTTCCTCTCCCCACCGTTCTCTTTCCTCTCCTTTTCTGATTTTTCCTTCTGCCCCCTTTCCTTTTCTCTCTACTTTTTCTTTCCTTTACTCCTCCCCTTTCTTCTTTACACATTCACATCTCTCACCCTTCTTCATCTTCCCTTTGCTTTCTTTATCTTCTTCATTTCCTTCTCTTCAGTTTTCATCATATTTGCCTTCCCTTCACTTCTGTTTTCCCTTCTTTGATTCCTCCTTCACTATTCCTCTCTGCTTCCTTCTCTTCCTTTCTCTTCTTCTCCTTTTTCTCTCATCCCTGTCATCCCTCCTCCCCTTTCCTCGTCTACTAACTCATTAATATATTTTATACCTCTTTATACTTCTCCTCTTTAATTTTCCTCTTTGCCTCCTCTTCCTCCTTTAATCTTCCTCTCTTCTCCCTCTCCCACTCTTCCTGTTTCCTTCACATCCCCTTCCTCTTAATCAACCAACTTCATTCTCCTCTTTTTTCTCCCCCTTCCTTCCCTTCTCATCCTCTCCCTCTTTTCTATCATCCCCCTTTCTCTCCCCTTCTCTTTCATTGATCGTCTCCCTCACTGTTCTCCCTCATCACCCTTTGTCTCTCTCTTACCCCTTTCTCCTCCTCCTCCTCCTTCTCCGGAAACATTAATCTCACTCCTTCCCATAGAGTATCTTCCCCTTACCTTCTCTTCTCACCTTCAAATTCCTCTTTCTCCTCCTTTCTCCTCCTCCTTTTCTTTCTACTCCTCCTCCTCCTCCTCCTTCTCAGACATAACTCTACCCTCCTCTTCATAGCCCAATCCATGTCCCTCCTTCCCCACCTCCTCCTCCTCCTCCTCCTCCTCCTCCATATAAGAGGAGCCGCACACACCTAACCAGCTATTAGTGAAAGAAATGAGAGCGAGATCGAGAGGATTTTTGCGCAAGCCCCGTTATTGTTTTTTGCATAAATAATGGGAGCTATTATTAGAGGCCCCATTTTCGAAAGAGAGAGAGAGAGAGAGAGAGAGAGAGAGAGAGAGAGAGAGAGAGAGAGAGAGAGAGAGAGAGAGAGAGAGAGAGAGAGAGAGAGAGAGAGAGAGAGAAAACTCCTTGACCATTAAGACGTCAGCTCGTGGTCCACCTCTTCGCCTTTTCCCTGAAGTCGAACCAGCAAGACTTTTGTGCCACTCCTCTTCCTCCTCCTCTTCTTCTTCTTCTTCCTCCTCCTCCTCTTCTTCCTCCTCCTCCTCCTCCTCCTCCTGCTTCTCCTCCTCCTGCTTCTTCTGCTTCCTCTTCTCCTCCTCCTTCCTCGTACTCGTTCTCATCTTCTTTTTCTTTACTCCTCCTCCTCCTCCTCCTCCTCCTACCCCACCTCCTCCTTCTCTTCCTCTTCTTTCTCCTTGCCAACACCTGTCTCTGATCTCCCGCTCTTCTTCTTAGTCCTCCTCCTCCTCCTCCTCCTCCTCCTCCTCCTCCTCCTCCAGTTGCCACATTATTCCCTTCCACCTTTTTCTCCACTTTCTTCACCCTCTAATCTAATCTCCATCTACCCTTCCTCCTCCTCCTCCTCCACCTCTCTTTCCCTTCCTTTCCTCCACTTTTCTTTTTCTCCTTTTTCATTCCTGCCTCCCACACCTTTTCCTTAACACTATTCTTTTGTTATTTTCCTTTTTTTCCTCCTCTATTTATTTATCCTCTATTTTTTCCTCTTTTATTTTCCTCTTTTATTTTTTCCTCCTTTATTTTTTTCCTCCTTTTTCATTCCTGCCTCCCACACCTTCCTTAACACTATTCTTTCATTATTTTCCTGTTTTTTCCTCCTTTATTTCTTTTCCTCCTTTATTTCCTCCTTTATTTAATTTCTTCCACCTCCTCTTCTTTTCGTCTCCACCTTCCTTCCTTCCTTCTCCTTCACACCTTTTAATTGCTTTCCTCCATCCATCTTTTCTCTCCACCATTCCCTCTCTTCTTCTCCTCTTCCACCTCCTCCTCTTAGCTTTCATCCACTTCCCTTCATCCTAGTCCACTTACTCCTCTCTCTCTCTCTCTCTCTCTCTCTCTCTCTCTCTCTCTCTCTCTCTCTCTCTCTCTCTCTCTCTCTCTCTCTCTCTCTCTCTCTCCAGGCCTTCTTGACCCTCTTCCTCCTCCTCCTCCTCCTCCTCCTCCTCCTCCTTCTCCTTCTCCTCCTCCACTCTCCCTCCACCCTTTCCTCCATTTCACTCCACTTTTTCCTCGCTGTCTATGTTTCCCTTGATGTGACAAATGCACACACACACACACACACACACACACACACACACACACACACACACACACACAGAAGAGACCACCTTTCTTAGGAAAGGGCAATGGAGAGAGAGATGAGAGAGAGAGAGAGAGAGAGAGAGAGAGACAGAGAGAGTCAGAGAGAGAGGAAGAGAGAGAGAGAGAGAGAGAGAGAGAGAGAGAGAGAGAGAGAGAGAGAGAGAGAGAGAGAGAGAGAGAGAGAGAGAGAGAGAGAGAGAGAAGTGAGGAAGAAAAAGAGTGCATGAAGGAGACTACAGGGAATGAGAAAGAGGGAGATAAAAGAGAAAGAGGGAAATGAGAAGAGAGGATAAAGAGAATACATGAAAGGAAAGAGAGGAAAGGAAGAATGAAATAAAAGACGAGACGAAAGAGAGGGAATAGGAAGGAAGGAAGGACCAGAAAGGAGAAATGAATGGGGGAAAGAGAATAAAAATAAATAAGGAACAAAAAAAAAAGACAAACAGGAGGAAGGAAAGGAGACAAATGAAAAAGAGAAAAGACAGAAAAGCAGTGAACGAAGGTAATAAGGAAAGATAAATTTAGAAAGGAAGAAAGAAGGAAAAGAGAAAGTAATAAATGATTGGAGGAAGAAAAAGTGATAATGGAAAGGGAACATGTAAGAGAGAGAGAGAGAGAGAGAGAGAGAGAGAGAGAGAGAGAGAGAGAGAGAGGAGAGAGAGAGAGAGCAGAAATATGGAACAAAAAAAGTAAACGAAAAAAAAACTGAAGCAGGAGAAAGACATAAGAATAAAAAAGAAAAAAACTTCATAAAAAAATGTTGGGGAAGGAATTAAGTGAATAAAAGAAATAAATTGATAAAAGAGGGAAAAACGAATAGAGATAAAAAAGGATGAAAGAGGACGCTACAGTCAAACAGAGGAAGGGGAATAGGAGGTGGAAAACAGAGGAAGAGAGAGAGAAAATGGTAAAAAAAAAAAAAAAAAAAATGTAGCAATGGAATTTGAGAGAGAGCAGAGAGAGAGAGAGAGAGAGAGAGAGAGAGAGAGAGAGATGCTTTCCCTTATATAAATAGCCAATTGTAGAGAACGAAAGATTGAAAATAAAATAAGGTAAAATATATAATAGAGAAAAATAAAGGAATTGAGGCGAATTAAAGGCGCAAGGAAAATAATGCTTAGTAGAGAGAGAGAGAGAAGAGAGAGAGAGAGAGAGAGAGAGAGAGAGAGAGAGAGAGAGAGAGAGAGAGAGAGAGAGAGAGAGGCAAAATGTCAAATTGTTCTGCCCCAGTTGAATTCTGGATGGATTAGCTGCTTTCGTATCCATGCTTTTTCATGCGAGTTCTTTAAAGCGCAAGGAACACCACAAAGGAGGACTGAAGGTTATAATTCTCCCAACTCCGACGTGGCTTTTTGGAGTATGGAAATGAGAGAGAGAGAGAGAGAGAGAGAGAGAGAGAGAGAGGGAAAAGTAAATGAAATGATAGTGATTTTCTGGAAGCTTACTTTTCATTGCCAAGGTTATAAGTGTTTTAGAGGTAACGAGAGAATTAAAGAGCAATGATTAATAGGTGTTTTGGTAACGAGTGAGTGAAAAAAGTAAGTGGCAGAGAAAGAGAATAGTGAGGTACAGGGTAAGATAAAGTGAATATGCAAGAAAGATAATTATTTTTTAACTTAAATGGTTTCTTTTGGTGTTTAGATTATTATTAAGAGAACGAAACAAGGAAAGGAATATGTGAATTATATAATAAAGAAAAAGAGGAATTGGTGTAAAGAAAAACAAGACAAAAGAAAGAAAATAGATAGAGAAATGGAGAGGAAGGGAATATTAAAGAAAGCTTGGAGAGTAATAAAGAAAACAAAAAGGAAGGAAATAGAAGGAACAAGGAAGTGATTTATAAGGAAGGAAGAAAAAATAGTGGAGAAAAGAAATTAGAAAGGGAAATATGTTTTTTTCTCAGTATATAAGAATCGTTTGCAGAAGAGGGAGAAGAGAAGAGACAAAGGAAGAAAGAAATGAATAAGAAAAGGAATATTACAGAGAAAGAAATCAAAGAGGAAGAAAGAAAAATGCACAGAAAGAAAGGAGAATTTAGGAGTTTGAAAAACGGTAATACGTGTTTGCAGAGAACGGGAAAGAGGAAAGAATGAAGAACAGAATAGAGAAGCAAGGAAGAAAGAAAGAATAGAAGAGTAAGGAGGAGGAAAGGGAGAAGAGAGATTAATAAGTGTTTTCTAGCATTGTAAGTAGCAATGGATGAGAGACGTAGGTAAAGAGAAGAAAGAAAGAAAGGAAGAAAGAAGGAAGAGGAGGAGAAGAGAGTAAGAAGGGATCCAATTATAAAACCCAAGGGAGGAGGGGAAAGAAGGAAGATGAATATAAAGAAAAGGAGATGAAGCATAAAGTTTCCTATGGAAAGGAGAGGGAAGAGAAGGGAACGAAGAAAGGAGAGAGAGACGCTGATGAAAGGATGAATCGTGGAGGAAGGAAAGAGGAAGAGGAGGAAAATGAGAGAGAAAACGATTAGGGAGAGAAAACATAACTGGATGTCAATGAGAGGGAAAAGGGAATAGAAGGAAAAGATGAAAATAGATAGAAATGCGAGGGAAAAGTAAACAAATATATGAAAAAAGTTAAAACAGAAAAGGAAGTTACTAAAAATGAAGATGATAGGAAATAAAAACACAATAGAAATGTAGAAGAAAGCAAAAAGAGGAATAAAACGAGAAGACAAAATAAGAAAAGAAAGGAAAAAGAAGAAACAGTAAAACAACACTAGGAAAAGAATAAAAATGAGAAAAGAGAGAAAATAGAGGAATGAGAGGAGAAATGAGGAACCAAATGAGAAGACAAATAAGAAAAGAAAGGAAAAGAAAAATTCAGACTGTAAAACAATACTTTTAGAAAAGAACAGAGAAAGAGAAAAAAGAGGAATAAGAAGAGATCACAAGACAAAAAAATGATAAATAAAAAGAAAAAATAAAGAAAAAAGAAGGAATATGAAGAAAAGCATGAAAAAAACTTAAATAAGAAAGGAAGTTGAAAAATGAAAACTTTAAACCAAAAAAGAAGAAAAGAAGAAAAAGAGGAAATAAACTGAGAAGATAAACAAGGAAGAGAGATCAAGACAACAATAAAATAAGGAATAAGGAACGAAGGAGGTCATGAATTAGCCAAGAAACAAAAAACAGAAAATGGAAGACTGGAGGAATATGAGCGAGGAAGAAAAGATAAAAATAAGAAGGAGGGAATAAGCAGAGAAGGATATAAGAGGAAAAGACATCATTATGAAAACAAGGGGAGGAATTACGAGAGAAAAGGAGGAAGAGAGAGGAGAAATTAATGAGAAGGAAAAGGACGGTGGAAGAAGGAGGAGAGAGAGAGAGAGAGAGAGAGAGAGAGAAAGAGAGATAGAGAGAGATAGAGAGAGAGAGAGAGAGAGAGAGAGAGAGAGAGAGAGAGAGAGAGAACAGAAGGAGAGGAAGAAAGCAAAGGAGAATTGAAATATGGAAAAAAAATGTGTTATCACGAAATATTGAGAAAGAGAGAAAGAGAGAAAGAGGGAAGAGAAAGAATACATGAAAGAGGAAAAGGAGGAACAGAGGAGAGGAGAAATTAATGAGAGAAGGAAAAAGGACGGGTGAAGAAGGAGGGAAGAGAGAGAGAGAGAGAGAGAGAGAGAGAGAGAGAGAGAGAGAGAGAGAGAGAGAGAGAGAGAGAGAGAGAGAGAGAGAGAGAGAAGGAGAGGAAGAAAGCAAAAGGAGAATTGAAATATGGAAAAATGTAGTCAAGAGAAATATTAGAGGAGAGAAAGAGAGGAAAGAGGAGGAATGCATGAAAGAGGATAAGAATTTGGAAACAGAAAGAGGAACTGATAAAGAAGGAGGAAGAGAAAAGAACAGTTAGTCAAAGGAAAAAACAATGGAAGGAAAAGAAGAAGAAGATAATAAAGAACCTCGTTATGAAGACTTAGAAACAGAGAGGAGATGTGGAGAAGAAGAAAATAAAACAGAAGTGAGGAGAGAAATAACATAGAGAAAAGAGAGAAATTGCGGTTGAAATACAAGGAAAATTTAACACAAGAAAAGGAGAAGTAACTGGACACGAAGAATGGAAGGGAATATTGTTGAAGGAAATGGAAAATAAAGACAATATGAAGGGAAGGAGAAGGTAAAAGAACACAAGGAATGATAAAACAATACAGGAAGGAAGAGAAAAGAATGAAGAAGAAGAGAGGAAACATCGAAAGCGAAAGGAGGAAGAGGAAGAAGAGAGAAGACAAAGAGAACTGTGAGAGAGCAAATAAAGTGGAGGAAGAAAATACCCGTGACAGAGAACCCAAGGAAAAAAAAGAGGAAGAAGAAAAAAGAAAGTGAGAGAAAGCCGACATGATGGATGTAGAGGGAATTTGAGGCTGAAATGAAGAGAAAACGTGAAAAGATAAAAGAAGAAAGAAAACAAGAAGAAGCCAATCACTAAGAAACAGCTGTGGAGAAGGAGAAAGAAAGAATGAAAATATAATAGACAGACAGACAGATGAGCAGACAGACAGACAAAGGCATGAATACTAAGAAATAAACTAAGAATAAATTCAAAGAAAGAAAAGAAGAGAAAACAGAAAGCAAGGAGAAAGGAGAGATAGAGACTGAGTAAAGTAGAAGATGAGGGGAAGAAGGAGGAGGAGAGGAGAAAGCATTGAGAGGAAAGATCAATTTCTTTGCACTCGGTTGGAGAGGAAGGAAAGAGGGCAAAAGAGGAGTAGGAAAGAAGAAAGAGGAGGGAGTAGGAGGAAGTAGAAGAGTGGGATTTGGAGAGAGAGTGAGGATAAAGGAAGGAGAAAGGGGAAGGTAAGAGGAGGAAATGGAAGAAGGAAGAATTTGGAAAGGATAAATAGATAACAGGATATAACAAGATAGGAATAGAAGAGAAGAAGAAATAATATGAGACAAAACGAAGCGTAGTCCTCCATAACGAAAAAAGGGAGAAGGAAGAAAGGAAAACCGAAAGGGGAAGAAATGGAAGCAGGAAAGTTTGAAAGGAAAAAAGTGAAAGAAAGATTAAATTGTATCCTTCGTAACAAAAAGAAAAAGAGAAAGGAAGTGAAAGAAAAGAAGAAAGAGAAAAGCAAAAATAATAAGAAAAGAAATAAATACGAGAAATCAGAAAACGTAAAATTGAAGAAAGAGAAGAGACAAGAAAGGCGAAAGTAGAAAGCAAAGTAGAAAAGAAAAGAAAAACAAAACATAAATGAAAACAGGAAAGTCGAACGAAGAGAAAGAGCCAAATAAAAAGAAAGACGGAATTGAAAAAAGAAAAACAAAAAATACCCTCAAAAACAATACCTAGAATCAGAAATAAAAATAAAAACAACGAAAAAAATCAGAAGAGTCCACCACAGGAGATACAGAACCCGGACCACAGATTTTCTTTCCCGAATTGGCTGCAACATCACTGCCGCCAGCAGCCAACCACGACAAATCTGACTAAAGCGTAAATGGAGCGGCGACAGGGACAGCCAGGTGACAGGTGGGGAGGGAGGGGGGCAATGTGAGGTGGGGAGGGGGATTCTGAAGGGGTGACTCAGTGTCGTGAGGAAAGACCTCGAAACACGCCACGCACACTCAGAGGCGGTATTTTCAGTCTTAAATATGTAATGATGAGGGAGGAGTGTTAGTGTGGCGGTGGTGGTGGTGGTGATGATGGTAGGTGATGGCATTTTCCTGTTTACAGTTCTTCAATATTTCTCTCTTTTTACATCTTCTACTTTCTTTGTTTGGTGGTGGGATAGTAGTAGTACTTATTATTTTCCTTTTTCTACACCTTTTTCTACTTTTTTTTTCTTCTACTTACAACCGTTTTTTCTACATTTACTTTCTGCACTTTGATTTCTACTTCTTCTTGTTCTGTTTGCTGTATGGTGGTACGGTGGTAGTGTGGGGTGGTGGTGGTGAGATACTTTTTATATTTAATTCATCTACACCTTCATTTCTACTTTGTTTTTCTCTCCTCTTTCTATCTATCTATCCTCTGTGATCTTATGTCTTTCTCCTCAATTTCTTGCTTCTTACTACTCTCTCCCACTATTCTTCCATCATCTTGGTCTTTTCCTTCTTCACTCTTCCTCTTCACTTTCTGTTTCCATCTTATCCCTTTCCACATCTCCTTGTCTTTCTCCCGCTGTTCTCCTTCCGTTTCTCTTCTTCACTCTATCCTCAGCCTCCTCCTTTCTTTTTCTAAATAATAAACGTAAATAAATAGATAACAAACGAAATGATGATGATAATTCGGAGTAAGAATTGACAGATACCAAAACGCATCAGATTTTGGGGTCCGTAAAGAAAGATTGTTATAGAAGATGAGAGGAGGGAGGAAGGAAGAGAAGGCAGGAGGATGAGTAAGAGTGTAGGAGGAGAGAGGAGAAGAGCAAACGAAGACACTAAATAGGAGAAAGAGGAGAAGAGAAGAATAAGGGAAGAAAGGACAGAATGAGGAGGATTGATAGTTACGATTACGAGGAGGGAGGAGGATGAAGAGGAAGAAAAGGAAGAAGAAGGAAGAAGTGGAAGAGGAAGAAAGAGGAAGAAAGAAAGAAGAAAAAAGAAAGAAGCAGAGAAGAAGCTGAAAAGGAGAAGAAAAAACTATGCAAAATTTCAGCAAAACAGAGAAGAAGAAAGAAGAGAAAGATTCTGGCAATAAAAGGAGAAATGAGGGAAGATAATGGAGAGAGAGAGAAGAGAGAGAGAGAGGCAAGCCATATTCTTTAGATTAACCCCAAGAAGGTGTGACTCGACGTATTCAAGGCTAATGAAGAGGCTGGAAAGAAAGGACGAACTGAGGAGCAAAAAATAGAAGACAAGGAGAAAAGAATTAAAGAGAAAGAAAGAGACTGGGAAATAGATATGGAGGAAAAAGAAAGAAAAAGGAGGAAGAAAGGAGGAAGGAAGGAAGAGGAAGTGGATTGAGGAGGGATGGATTGAGGGTCAGAAGAATGTGGAGAGAGAGTTAGCGCAAAGGTGTGAAGACATGAAAAGGATTGTCCTCTGATGAGGGAATGGAGGAGGAGGAGGAGGAAGAAGATTATATGCGTGAATGGGAGGTGGGTACAGTTGTACGGCAGAGAGAGATTAATGCTATTAAAGAACTGTGCTCAAAATTGTCCTAAATATGAGGAGAGAGAGAGAGAGAGAGAGAGAAGAAAGAAGAAGAAGTAAGAAGGAAAAGAAGAAGAGGAAGAGGATAGTGTTTACAACAATTACAGGTTGTTGATTCAAGAGAGAAAGAGAGGTAAAAAGAGAGAGAGAGAGAAAGCGAGACACAAAGAAATGAGAAATAGAGAGAGAAAGAGAGAGTCAGAATAAAGAGAAATAAAGACTGAACCATCTGGCCGCGAATAGAAGGAAAAAGAGAAGAGAAAATAATATAGGAGAAGAGAAGAGAAGGGAAGGAAAGGAAAGGAAAGGAAAGGGAAAGAAAGTGAAGGAAAAGGAAAGGAAAGGAAAGGAAAGGGAAAAGAGGGAAAAGCAAGGATGGGAAGTCAAGGAAAGGAAAAGGAGAATGGGAATGGGAAAGAAGATGAAAAGTGAACTCAAGAAGAGAGAAGTAAATAAAAGAAAAGAGAAGATAGGAGAAGAGAAAATGAGAAGAAAAGAGGAGGAGCAAGAGTAGAAAACAGAAGAAAACAAAAGAGAAGAGAAAAGAAAAGAACAAAAACACAGAGAATGGAAGAGAAAAGAGAACAAGTGAAAAGAAGAGATTGAGGCAGAGATAAGAGAATCTACTATCCACGGCACTGTGCCCACATTCCAGGAAGGTGACCAGGAGACTCCTAGGAGGTCACGTGTGTGTGGTGGTGGTGGTGGTGGTGGTGTTAGATGGTGTATTAAGGTGGCTGATGAAGTGGTAGTGGTGTGGTAATGTGGAGTGTTAGTATTAAGGTATAGTGGTGGGCGTAGTGTGGTAGTAAGTAGTGGTATTGGCGGTAATGGTGGAAGTATTGTTGTTGTTGGCTGGCGGTGGTAGTGAAATGGTAAAGTTAGTATTGGCAGTGAGTATCGAGTGGTGGTGTTGGCCATTATGGGTGGTGGTGATGGTGGTGATGATTGTGGAAGTGGTGATGGGAGTGGGAGAGGATAAAGCCTGGGTGAGCGGTGGTAAGGCGGAGTATTGACTGGCGGATGATGACACCTCACTTCGATACCCGAGAGTTATTTGAAGTAAATTTCGGTAACTTGGTGTAACTCGAGACGCGGCAGTTGGTGCTGATGCTGATGACGAGCTTGGCGTGGTTTATTTTTGTTAAGTTGTTGTTGCATGCTTGTAGTGTTTTTATTTCTTCATTTTTATTCCAGTCGGTTCAATGACTTTTTTTTGTGTGTGTGTGTGTGTGTACGGTTTTGTTTGGAGTAAGTTGATGAGTTGCCTATTTTCTTTTGTTACTATTATTCTCATTTTTTTATTATTTCGTCTTCTTCCTTCTTCCATCTTCTCTTTCTATCATTTTTCTCCAATTCCTTCTTTCTCACTCTGTAGTATTTCTATTCCTCCTTTTCCTCATCTTTCCTCTTTTACCTTCGTTACATATTGTCATTTTTTATTATTTTTGTCTTCTTTTTCTTCCTCTTTCTTTCCTCTTTTCCTTCTCTGTGCTTTTTTCTCCAATTCCTCTTTTCTCAATCTGTATTTCTCTTCCTCCTTATCCACACTTTTTCCTCTCTTTTTGTTGCTATTATTGTCATTCCTTATTATTTCCTCTTCTTTTACCTTTTCCTCTCCCTCCTTTTCTTCCTCCAATTCCTCCTCCTTCCTCTATCCTTCTTTTCCTCCTTATCCTCATCTTCCTCTTCCTCCTCCTTCTCTCTTCTCCTACACCCTTTCCTCCTGTCTCTTTTCCCTCCGTTCCTCGTATTTCCTTCTATCACTTTTCATCCTCCAATTCCTTCTTCTTCCTCTATTCTTCTTTCCCTCCTTTTCCTCATCCTACTCTTCCCCCTTCTCTCTTCTCCTACACCCTTTCCTCCTGTCTCTATTCCCTCCGTTCCTCGTGTCCCCTTCTGTCACTTTTCTTCCTCTATGTTATTCCTCTTTACTATCTTCCGTCCTGGTCTGCTCGTTCGGTCTGCTTCCACGCCCCAGTTGATCGTCTCGCCCTCAAAGTAAGTTATCGCCCTTGTGTTGTTAGAGTCGCTGCTGCTGTTACTGTTATTCTGAACGCCAGCAGAACGTGTCTTGAACTTGTTGTTTTTACTGTACCTTTGCGTTTCAAAAGCTCAGTGGTTAGCTTTTATCTATTGTTCTGCATTTTGTTAATGTTCTTCTTGTTCTTCTTGTTCATATTATTCTCGATTTTCTTTCTTTCTTTTGTTCTGAAGCCCTGTTCATTGTATACATCTAACTCGTGAACTTTCCTAAACACACACACACACACACACACACACACACACACACACACACACACACATAATGTATCTATGAAGAGGAGAATAAAAATGAAGAGCAATAGGAAGGGGAGGAATATAGCAAAAAAATGGAATAGTACAAGAACAAGAAACAGAAGAACCAAAAGACAGGAAACAAAACGGATAAAAGAAACTGGAAAAAAACAGAGCAATCTTTTACATCTGGGCTAGAAAAAGAGACACGAAAAGAGAAAAAGGCACGCTCAAAACCACACACACACACACACACACACACAGCCATTATTGCATACACACACACACACACACACACACATTGACTCTCATTATGTGAATAGCCACTCCCTGCCTGTTAGTTGTATTCAGCAGTTCAGCACGTTCAGAGTCTGGAGCCCCTGTTATGAACGAGTACCCAGCTGCTAACGCCAGCCAACCCTTGAACCTTAGCATAGTAACTTAGTACTCCTGTTTATATGCTTCAGAAACTTTCTTGTCAGGTTGGGGTAAGGAATATATCTTTTAGCAAAATATATCGTTAGTAGAAAATAAGTGTTCTGTATAGAAATATGTATAACACTAAGGAATGTAAGAGAAAGAGAAAAAAGTTGTTCTGTATAGAAATATGTATATACTATAATGAAGAACAGATATAAAAAAATGCCCTTGCCAGGAATATGGCAAATAGTTGATAATGAAGAGAAATATAAAAAATATAGCTTGTTTCGTTTGTAAATATATATAAGTAATTAATTGTGATTGGATTTAGTAATTAACAATCGAGAATACGTTATTAGGACACTATCATATTGTTATACTTGAAACACTCCTGAGTTGATTAGCTTTCTGGGAAGAGGAAGTGGAGAGAGGTAATGAGTGTTTAAATATCGAAATAAAAGAGTCACAACCTTTAACCGTACTGACATTTTCTTTTTCTTTTTTTACAACAAAGGAGACAGCTCAAGGGCACAAAAAAAGAAACAATAATACAAAAAAAAGCCCGCTACTCGCTGCTCCTAAAAAGAATCCAATGAGGTGGCCGAAATAGGGGTCAATTTCGGGAGGAGAGGAGAATTACTAATAATGCAACTCCTTCTCTAATAACCTTCCCAACGACTACTTTTTCAGACCTCGAGAATAGTTGGATAGATGTAGACGATGTAATAGTGGAAGTGTTGAAACCAAATAGTAACATAATTTAACTTTATTTATGATCACAAAAAAGAAAAAAAACAGGGACCTCTTCCTTTGGTAACCCTCCTAACAATCACTTACAGATGCCGTGAATACTTAGTGTGAGGCTTTATACTTGATGTAGACAATGTAATAGTGGAAGTGTGGAAACCAAATAGTAACAGAAATTAACCTTACTTATGATTACAAAAAACAGGGATCTCTTTCTCTGGTAACCCTTCCTCAATCACTTACAGATGCCGTGAATACTTAGTGTGGTGCTTTATGCTTGATGTAGACAATGTAATAGTGGAAGTGTGGAAACCAAATAGTAACAGAAATTAACTCTTACTTATGATTACAAAAAAACAGGGATCTTTCTCTGATAACTCCTCCCAACAATCACTTACAGATGCCGTGAATACTTTAGTGTGAGGCTTTATACTTGATGTAGACAATGTAATAGTGGAAGTGGAAACCAAATAGTAATAGAAATTAACCTTACTTATGATTACAAAAAACAGGGACTCTTTTCTCTGGTAACCTTCCAACAATCACTTACAGATGCCGTGAATACTTAGTGTGGGGCTTTATACTTGATTGAGATAGAGAAAGAATGAAGAGTTAATGAGAGTGAGTCAAAAGTAATTGTAGGAATGATGATGATAGCTCAGATTCTCGTTATATATTTAAAACTACGCATGAAAACAATAAAAAGAAGCAAGAAAAGAAAATAAAAAAGGAAAAAGGGAAGGAGATGAAATGAAGAGAAGGAATAGAAATGAGAGAGAAATGAAGAAGAGAAGATTGCAAATAGAGGAACAATACAAGAACAAGAACTACAAGAAAAGAAGACAAAAAAACAAAAAAAGAAAAGAAAGAAAAAAAAACAGCAATTCATATGAAATAGAAAACAAAAGAAAAAAAGATAAAAAGAAGGAAAATAGGAAAAAGATTAAAAAGAATAAAACAAAGAGAAAATCACAGAACACTAATAAAAAAGATAAATAA
>NW_026110756.1:0-5000 GCF_024679095.1 Eriocheir sinensis
GATATTTCCGAGGGTATTAAAGGAGTTAGGTGATATAATCAGTGACCCACTAACCGACATCTTTAAGATGTCTGTAAATACTGGCTATGTGCCGAGCCTATGGAAAGTAGCTAATGTGACGCCGATTTTTAAAAAGGAGGACAGGTCAGTTGCTTCAAACTATCGCCCAATTAGCTTAACACTGGTTATAGGGATGATGCTGGAGTCCATAATAGCCAGGAACATTCGGGAGCATTTAGAGAAACATAGCTTAATTCACGACTCGCAGCATGGGTTCACAAAAGGTAGGTCATGCCTCACCAATCTCTTGTCCTTCTACAATAAAGTATTTGAGGCGGTTGACAGAGATGAAAATTATGATGTAATCTATCTTGATTTTAGTAAAGCGTTTGACAAAGTTCCTCACCAACGACTGTTGCTTAAATTACAGGCTCACGGAGTAGAGGGTAAAGTTTTGAACTGGGTCAAGGCGTGGCTTAGCAATAGGAAGCAAAGAGTGAAAATCAATGGTAAAAGATCTGACTGGGGATGTGTTACGAGTGGGGTCCCACAAGGTTCGGTATTAGGTCCACTTTTGTTTATTATTTATATCAATGACTTAGACACAGGAATTAGTAGTGATGTTAGTAAATTTGCAGATGATACCAAGATCGGTAGAGTAATTGAGTCGGATCAGGACGCTAGTATTCTCCAAGGTGAACTCAACAGATTATATGACTGGGCGGATAAATGGCAGATGGAGTTCAATGTAGGGAAGTGCAGTATTCTGAGTGTAGGTAGGAACAACCCCTCACATAACTATTGCTTAAATGACACTCTCATAAGTAGGTCTGGGTGCGAGAGGGATTTAGGGTCTTAGTGAGCTCTGATCTCCGTCCAAGGGCACAATGCATTCAAGCTAGAAATCGAGCTAATAGGGTACTGGGATTTATTTCAAGGAGCGTAAGCAACAGAAGCCCAGAAGTCTTCCTCAAACTATATTTAGCATTAGTTAGACCTCATCTTGACAATGCGGTTCAGTTCTGGTCACCCTACTATAGAATGGATATCAAAATGTTAGAATCGGTGCAGAGGAGGATGACTAAGATGATTCAGGGGTTGAGAACTTGCCATACGAGGAAAGACTCAAACAGTTAAACTTGCATTCTCTAGAAAGGCGAAGGGTGCGTGGAGACATGATCGAGGTTTATAAATGGATGAAGGGCTTTAATAAGGGAGACATTCATAAGGTTTTGTTGGTAAGAGAACCGGGTAGGACACGAAGTAACGGTTTAAACTGGATAAATTCAGATTCAACAGGGACATAGGCAAAAATTGGTTTACTAACAGGGTGGTGGATGAGTGGAATAGGCTTAGCAGTCATGTGGTGAGTGCCAATACAATTGTCACATTCAAAAATAGACTAGATAAATTCATGGACAGCGATATTAGGTGGGGTTAGATACACGGGAGCTTAGGGTCAAAGGAGCTGCCTCGTACAGGCCTACCGGCCTCTTGCAGACTCCTGCGTTCTTATGTTCTTATGTTCTTATGTACCCAGAGATCGACGATAAAGAGCACTTGCTCATGTCGGGAGGGTACCTGCTGGCGATTACGAGTCCAACACGTGATCAGGCCGTGGTGAATTACACACACACACACACACACACACACACACACACACACACACACACACACACACACACACACACACACACACACACACACCTCTCCTGACCTTCACGGGGTCAGGGCGTGTCACATGGCGCTCCCCATACCAGCCACAGGGTCGTCCTGTTGACCCTTTTCCTTTTCTTTCGCTCCCCATTCCCCGCACCTTCTCAGGAGCTCATTACTCCAAAGAACTTTTTGTGAAATGTTGTAAC
This sequence comes from Eriocheir sinensis, assembly GCF_024679095.1. Classification (NCBI taxonomy): domain Eukaryota; kingdom Metazoa; phylum Arthropoda; class Malacostraca; order Decapoda; family Varunidae; genus Eriocheir; species Eriocheir sinensis. The sequence goes on from NW_026110756.1 coordinate 1,866, forward strand.
AGTGAGTGCAGTGTGTCAGTGGTGCTGGAAGGATAGCGAGCTGTGTGTCGCCAACGCCTCGTCATCCACAGTGTCCCAGTCGACACACTCAAGATCCGAAGGATACCATCATCTAGGTCACCCAGCAGCAAGGGAAGGTCAGTTCAGGTGGCAGGCGGTGTGGCAGCCTCGTCACTCAGGTTCGGAGCAAGATGTACAGCAACTATATCAACGCTGTGCACTTGTTCCCACGACTACATCTACCAGCCCGTCCAGCCGGGCAGCACCCACCACCTGTGTCTCGCCGCCCCAAGAGCTTAGCACCTCCCTACTAAGCCTGGGTATACCTGAGTGACCCACCCCCATAAATTACCCACCTGCACCACCACCATCGTCTGTCACCTGAACCCACCGTCTGACCTGAGGATTAACTTTTAGAAGGCCTTGCCTGACCTCATCGTCATCTAAAGACCGCACCTTTTCCCCTCTCAGCACCACCTGCACTGCACTCCCCCCACCGCCCCCTCCCCCACCCCAAGCTCCGTCGCCCCACCCCCACACATCAGACTCCCCCCGTCCCTCTTCTTCTTTTGTACTTTCATTACGAAAAAATTGTATTTATAATATGTAAATTTTCAGCCTGACAGCTGCCACAAATAAACCGTTTATTATTATTATTATTATTATACACACACACACACACACACACACACACACACACACACACACACACACACACACACACACACACACACACACACACACACACACACACACACACACACACACACACACACACACACACACACACACACACACACACACACACACACACACACACACACACACACACACACACACACACACACACACACACACACACACACACACACACACACACACACACACACACACACACACACACACACACACACACACACACACACACACACACACACACACACACACAGACACAAACACGTTAACTTATTGCAGATACAGATAACTAGTTTTCATTCATATAATAACTATATATCTACGTTTATTTTTTAGATTGTATGTAAATATAAAGACAGACCGATAGATACATAGATAGATAGACAGATAGATAGATAGACAGACAGACAAGACGCAGGGAGGATGACGATGGGGGTAGGCGAAGGGGGCCGTCGTGGGGGGTGCAGGGCGGGGGCGCAAAGAGCCTTGTCCCAAATCTGTGTAGGGCGTCACCTCGCCGCCGTAAAGGTACGCTTAGGCCCGTAAAGTTTATGTTAATACAGCCTCCCTACACGCAACCCCTCCTCCTCCTCCTCCTCCTCTTCCTCCTCCTTTTTTCTTCTTCTCTCTCTTCCTTATCTTCTTGCTCTTCTTGTTCTTCTTCCTCTTCTTCTTTTTCTTCTTCCTACTACTACTACTACCACTATTACTTTTTTTTCGCCTTCTTTTCCTTCTTCTACTACTACTACTACTTCTTCTTCTTCTTCTTCTTCTTTTTTTTTCTTCTTCTTCTTCTTCTTCTTCTTCTTCTTCTTCTTCTTCTTCTTCTTCTTCTTCTTCTTCTTCTTTTTTTCTTCTTCTTCTTCTTCTTCTTCTTCTTCTTCTTCTTCTTCTTCTTCTTCTTCTTCTTCTTCTTCTTCTTCTTCTACTTCTTCTTCTTCTTCTTCTTCTTCTTCTTCTTCTTCTTCTTCTTCTTCTTCTTCTTCTTCTTCTTCTTCTTCTTCTTCTTCAATAAGTTCCCTCTCCTCCTCCTCTTTCATAATATTTTCCCTCTTCTGCTATTTTGTCTGCTTCATCTGATTCCTTTCCCTTTTTTCTTTTCTTTCATTTCTCTTTTTTTTTCCATCTGTTTCCCCTCCTCCTCCTCCTGTCTTATCCTCACGCAACCCTTTCTTCCTCTCTTTCTTCCTTGTTCAACCACTCCCTCCTTATCACGTGGACCGTTTGACCTCTTCCTGCCTGTCCCTTCCTTTCATTTTCTCGCCCTCTACCAGTGTTCCCTCTTCCATGTCTTTCCTCTTCTATGCTAACTTTTTCTTTGATATTCTTTTCTTTCTATATCCTGCAATTTTTCGCTCTCTCAGTTCTTATTTTCTTCGTTTCTCCGTGGTCCATTAGTTTGACCTTTCTTCTGCCTCTTCACTTTCTTTCTTTTCCTCTACGGTTGTTTTCTTCTCCATTGCTTTCCTCTCCTTTTTTTTTTTTTTTTCCTTTCTATATCCTGCAATTTTTCTCACACTCAATTCCTCTCTTTTTTTTTCTTTCCTTTCTATATCTTGCAATTTTTCTCACACTCAATTCCTCTCCTTTTCCTCCGTGGACCGTGTGATCGGTTCCTCCTGCCTCACTCCTCCACCTTCTTCCCCGCCACGATTGTCCATTCTCTTAACTCTTCTCTGTTCATCAGCTACAGTCGTCTACTTTTCAAAAATTTTCCTTTCCATCTCCTGCAGTCCTACACATAATCAGTTAACTTCTATTCTTATGCTCTCCAGCCTTCCTTTGCCCCACACGTATAGTTATTTTTCATCCATACTCTTTTTCCATAAGCTGCAGATGTTTACTTTTTTCTAGAATTTTCCTTTTCTTTCCTGCAGTTTCACGTATACACAGTTTTTTTTCTGTTCTCAAGCTCTCTAGCCTTCCCAAGCATTCACTATGGTTTGTTTTCATTTATCCAATAGGTTTTTTTTCTCATGCTTTTCAGTCATCCTAAGTACCACAGTAATTTTTTTTTCATTCATCCCACAGTTCTTCTCCATTCTCATTTTTTCCAGACTTCCCAAGCACCAAACGACTAGTCCTTTTATATTCATCCAACAGTTCATCTCTATTCTCATGCTTTCCTGCCTTTCTATGCCTCACATTTTTTTCACTTATCGTACAGTTATCATCTATTGTTATGCCTTTCACCTTGCCTATGCCCCACACATCGTCATTTATTCCATTTATCCATCAGTTCTTCTCTATTCTCAAGCGCTGTAACCTTCCTAAGCACTACACGTCTGGGGTCACGTTCTAAAACCTTTCGTCGCCCAAGCACACACATTTGGCAAGGCTTTTGTGGGAGTTGTGGCAATTTCCAGGGGTAGTTTTATGGCCCTGGTGGTAGTCTGACCCTTCTTCTGCGCCTTGAACCTAAAGAAGCGCTCATTATAA
>NW_026110756.1:10000-76390 GCF_024679095.1 Eriocheir sinensis
GCTGCGACGTAAAAAAAAAAAAAAAACATACATACATACATACATACAGAGAAAGAAGAGGAGGAGGTTACTTGAGAGCACGACGTCGTGTCGTGATCGGCGCATGGCGAAAAGTCTATACATCTGAAACAGACCTCGGGCGTGCATCATCGCCACAAACCGACAGGGGCAGCGCCTCCTGTGGCGGGTAGTCCCGTGTGTTTCTCAGCCGCCGCGGGACACACCCCAGTCTGCGTCAGGACGCGTCTCGCCACCTTTCCGCTCCGCGCCCAAAGTTAAGTATTTCAGTGCACAATGAAAACCCTTGGCATGCTTAAAGTTCTCGAGGTGCTGTGCCTGGCGCTGTGCACCTTGCTGTGCCTGCCAGACACGTGGACCCTCCTGTTGCACTCCTGGAGGCTGCAGCAGACAGCGCGGGAGTGGCGGGCCGCCGGCCCCCACACCACCCTCGTGGGCCGCCTGCGGGAGCGTCTGGCCGCCGCCGGCTGGCTGGCCCCCCCGCGGGACCCCCTCCGTGAGTGCGGCGTCCCACTAGGCGGAGGCTGGACGGAGATGCTGCAGCGGCTGTACGGCGCTGACAGCTATCTGTCCTGCCTGGAGAGGGAGGTGGAGCAGGCGCAGCAGGAGCACCTGGCCTTCCGGGCAAACCTCCTGCTGGCAACGGCCTGCGCCGCCTCCGTCACCGTGCTGGCCGCCCTTCTGGCTGTGTGCGGCTGCCTGCTGCTGAGACTCGCCCGGCGCCCCCAGCAGCAGCAGCAGCAGCAGCCCGCTGAGGCCGCCAGGGAATTTGTGCACCCTGGTGAGGCGCCAGGCGGTGAGGTTCAGCCCGGGACGGACAGGCCCAAAGGCTGCCCAGGAAAGCCGGCCCGGCCCTCGGTTGTCAGTGTCCTCAGCAAGAGGCGCTACAAGCGGCGGGTCGCTGGGCGCCCTAAGGCTGCCTCGTCTGGTCCCGTAATTGAGGCGAACCACGTCCTGCCCTGCCCCGTGGCCGCCGGGGCCCAGGCGAGCCACGACGTGGCCTCCCTGGTGGGCGACATGACCAAGGAGTGCCACGACATGGCCTCCCCAGTGGCCGACGTCGCCTCCACAGTGGCCGACATGGCCCGGGAGTGCCACGACATGGCCCTTCCTGTGGCCGACATGGCCCTGGGGTGCCAACCCCCGCCAGTCAGCAGCACGGGAGACGCTGCCTGTGGCCCTGCTGCCCAGGCCACTGGGCGAGGCCAGGAGGAGGCCACGCCTGGCCCATTGGTAACGGACGGGCCGTCGCAGGTCACAGGACCATCGTTGGTCCAGGCCGCTCAGTTCCAGGAGCTCCCAGGGCTTGGCACCCCTCCTCACGAGGCAGGAGGCCTTGGTCCATCTTCCCAGGACCAGGGAAGGGAGACTCCTGCCTCAGAGGAGTCCTGCAAGCCCCCGCCCGTGCAGGAGGCGGACGAGTCTTCCTCAGTGGTGCGCCGCTGCCTGTACGTGCCCCAGAGGATCCGGCTGCGCCTTGAGGGACCTAACGGGAGCTTCCTGGAGCACCTGGGGCGCCAGTACGGTGTCCTTGTCTTCACGAACCCCGTCAAGAAGAAAATGCAGATCAGGGGTGCCAGGCAGGGCGTCCTTGACTGTTACGAGGTCGTGAGGGCGCTGCTGGCGGAGTGGCAGGCACAGGACACCGCCTAGTGGTGAGGCGGAGGTGACCTATGACTGTCGCCGCGCAGGTCACAGCCGGAGCCAAACAGCGCCAGGATTGAAGCGTGTGTGCGTGTTAGCGCAACACGCGAAGGAGTGACTGATTTAGTAACATACCGAGGAAAACAGCGAGGGAGGACAGTAGCAGTGTGCGACGGTTTGCTTTTCGAACACTGGAATCGATATTTGGAAAAGAAAGAAAGGATTTAAGTTTAGAACAAGAAAAGGATTTTAGTTTAAGGAACAAGAAAAGGATTCAAGTTTTAGGAACAAAGAAAGGAATTAAGGTTTGGAACAAAAAAGGAATAAAAATACAAAAAACGAAAAGGAACAAAAAAATACAAAAACGAAAAAGGAACAAAAAATACAAAAACAAAAAAAGGAACAAAAAAAAATGAAAAAGGAACAAAAAAAAACAAAAATGAAAAAAGGAACAAAAAAATACAAAAATGAAAAAGCAACAAAAAAATACAAAAATGAAAAAGGAAAAAAATACAAAAATGAAAAAGGAAAAAAATACAAAAAGGAAAAAGGAAAAAAATACAAAAATGAAAAAGGAACAAAAAAATACAAAAAGGAAAAAGGAAAAAAATACAAAAAGGAAAAAGGAAAAAATACAAAAAGGAAAAAGGAAAAAAATACAAAAATGAAAAAGGAAAAAAATAAAAAAAGGAAAAAGGAAAAAAAATACAAAAATGAAAAAGGAAAAAAATACAAAAATGAAAAAGGAAAAAAATACAAAAATGAAAAAAAATACAAAAAGGAAAAAGGAAAAAAATACAAAAAGGAAAAAGGAAAAAAATACAAAAAGGAAAAAGGAAAAAAATACAAAAAGGAAAAAGGAAAAAAATACAAAAAGGAAAAAGGAAAAAAAATACAAAAATGAAAAAGGAACAAAAAAATACAAACAAAAAAGGAACAAAAAAATACAAAAATGAAAGAGGAACAAAAAATACAAACAAAAAAGGAACAAAAAAATCAGAGGAATTAAGGTTTAAGAAGAAAAGGAATCAAATTTAGAGACAAAAAAAGGATTTAAGTTAAAGGAACACAAAAAGGAATCAAATTCTAGGGACAAAAAAAAGAAGGATTAAAGTTAAAGAAACACAGAAAGGAATTAAATTTTAGGGACAAAAAGAGATTTAAGTTAAAGAAACACAAAAAGGAACCAAATTTTAGGAACGAATAAAAGATTTAAGTTAAAGGAACACAAAAAGGAACCAAATTTTAGGAACGAATAAAAGATTTAAGTTAAAGAAACACAAAAAGAAACCAAATTTTAAGAACAAATGAAGGATTTAAGTTAAAGGAACACAAAAAGAAATCAAATTTTAGGAACAAATGAAGAATTTAAGTTAAAGGAACACAAAAAGGAATTAAATTTTAGGAACAAATGATGGATTTAAGTTTAAGGAACACAAGAGGAATCAAATTTTAGGAACAAATGATGGATTTAAGTTTAAGGAACACAAGAGGAATCAAATTTTAGGAACAAATGATGGATTTAAGTTTAAGGAACACAAAAGGAATCAAATTTTAGGAGCAAATGAAGGATTTAAGTTTAAGGAACACAAAAAGGAATCAAATTTTAGGGACAAATTAATTTTTAAATTTAAGGAACACAAAAAGGAATCAAATTTTAGGGACATAAATTTTTAAGTTTAAGGAACATAAAAAGGAATCAAATTTTATGGACAAATAATTTTTTAATTTAAGGAACACAAAAAGAAATCAAATTTTAGGGACAAATAATTTTTTAAGTTTAAGGAACACAAAAAGGAATCAAATTTTAGGAACAAATGAAGGATAAGTTTAGCCCGGTAGCCGTGCTTTTAAGTACTTGCGCCTTCATATTATGATTTAGGGACATGTGTTTCGTCCCTTAACTATAATATGGAGGCATAATATCGTATCGCCAGCAAGGATCCTGGCGCCAAGACAAAAACATGGCGGCGGCGGCGGCGGCCGATGCTGCGAGAAATACCTCCTCGCTGAAATAAATCGCTCTGCTGTCCACCACGTATGAGCGCTGGGGGAATACACAGCAGGGAAACATTAATTTGCCTGATTGTGTTTTGTTTGTACACTTGTAATCTTTGTGAGCGGTGCGGTGCGGTGAGTGAAATATATATATATATATATATATATATATATATATATATATATATATATATATATATATATATATATATATATATATATATATATATATATATATATATATATATATATATATATATATATATATATATATATATATATATATATATATATATATATATATATATATATATATATATATATATATATATATATATATATATATAACTAACTAACTCCCAGTAGTCTTCTGGAAGGAGGCTCAGGCCTGTATCCAGCTCTGGACTTTGAACTGAATAAGTGGTGGTGGTGGTGGTGTCAATTTGAATAATATTATTATATTGAATTTTGGCTCTATAGTATGTAATAACTCTCTGCGAGTTATTTTGCGGCTGCGGCGGCTGGTGTTCAACAGGCTTTGAAAAGTATTTTTTTTCATTGATTTAATGATTTGCGACAGAAACAGTCAGCAGAATATTTCACAGCACACCGAAAACTACCAGAAAAAAAAAACAGTTTCGTCCACCAGTGTCTTGTGGGGCCTAATCTAGAAATTTACCCCCCCCCAAAAAAAAAAAGATCAAAGTTTTAGGAACAAAAAAGGAATCAATTATATGGGAACAATGAAAGGATTCAAGTTTTTAGTAACAAAAACCTAAATTTAAGGAACAAAAAATGAATCCACTTTTAGGAACAAAAAAAGGATCTAGGTTTTTGCGACGGTTTATTTTTCAGACAAAGGAATCAACATTTATGAACCAGGAAAGGACAAGTTTTTGCGTTGCGTTACTTTCATCGGCGGAGGAATCTTCTCTCCGGAACCCGTGAAAGGACTTGAGAGTGACGCGAGTGTGATCGACGCTGTGTTGTTTTTATCGCCCGAGGAAGTGAACAACATTTCCTTCACCGTCCTCCCGGTTGTTTGTCAGTTTGTCTTAAAAAACTCATAAATAGATTCACACCCAGAATTATTACAGGCTGTCCAAACGAAGTCTTCTTCTTAGCCTGGGCGCCGTTTGTCAGGCCTCTTCTGACTGGCTGGACTCCTCTCCGGCTCCCTGTCCCCCACACGTGCCCTCGTGCCGCGTGTTATACAAGGCAGCTCCTGTAAGCCTAACCCCACCTAATTTCACTATCCATAAATTTAACCAACCTTCTCTTGAATGTATCTCTTGTATTGGCATCCACAGCACGACTGCCAAGCCTGTTACACTCATCCACCACTCTATTAGACATTCAAGAGTCATATTTATGCTTTAGTTTCGCTTTTCTTTTATCAAAGAAGCACGAATAATAGTGTTTTCCGTGTTATTATTCCACTTTACGAGATACACAAGACTTCTATAAATACTTTGCTCGCACTTTAGCTTATCAAGCGGGAATGAATATAAATGTTTCCGAGATACTTCACTATATGAGTAAACACGACTTCCATTTATGCTTTGATGTCGTTTATAGTTTTTTTCCGAGATATTTAAGTCTATGAGATATACAAGACCTCTACAAGACTTCTCTATCAAGCAAGAACGAATATTTATGTCTCGGAGTTGTTGTTTCCCTTCATGAGTTATACAAGACCTACGCTTCTACCTGACTTAAACTTTCTATTACTTATACATCTAACTCGCGTGTTTGGTGTTCCCTCTATGAGTTATACAAGACCTACGCTGCTACCTTACTGCTACTTTCTATTACTATACATCTAACTTGCTTATATGGTAAGGTTAACATGAGCTGGGGAACGAAAAGGCGTGATATAGGTGAACAAAGAAATATGGTAGAGGAGGCATTACAGGGTTACATAAGAAAATAAGAACGTAAGAAGTCTGGAATAGGCAGTCACTTTAGGGCTCCATTGATCCTTGCTGAGTTAGGTAATGAACAGACATGACTCACACGAACATTACTGATTCAGAGGGAAGAGGAAACACTATAGGGGTCCATTATTCATGTTTATAACCTGGATTAAACAAAAGAGACTCAGATGGAGGAGGAAGCATTCACTATAGGGGTCCATTTACCCTTGCTGAGTTAGGTAATATAAAAGACATGATGCACGCCAACACAACGGATTGAGGTGGAAGAGCAGGCACTCACTCTAGGGGCCCATTAATCCTTGCGTAGCCTGGATTAACAACGCCACCCACTAATGCCCTGCCATATGTTTCCTGGGAGGCTGCTGTTAGTGTGTGTGTGTATGTGTGTGTGTGTGTGTGTGTGTGTGTGTGTGTGTGGCTCCGGGACAAAAAGGAAGGTATAAAATAAGGCCTGCAAAGCAAACTCCAGCCACGATATTTATAGTTTCCAGCAAGGCGAATATAATGAGTTTTTGGCCTTTATTCCAACCTGATATGATTCTTCTGCTTGTGTCTCGAGGTGAGGGAAGACCAAGGGAAGGTATATTGAAAGGCCTAAGAAAACGTGACCCAGCCACGTTATTTATAGTTTGAAGCAAGACGAATATAATGAGTTTTTGGCCTTTATTCCAACCTGATACGATTCTTTCGCTTGTGTCTCGAAGTGAGGGAAGACCATGGGAAGGTATATCATATATTACAAGGTCAAAGAAAACAATATCCAGCCGCTCTTCTATGCATGACAAGCGTGTGGCGAAGGGAATGTGTGTTGCTGCATGGCTGACTGTAGCTCATTCATGTTATTAGGAGAGTATAAGTAGAGTGGGTAAACACATATTGATTTATGAGCATTGCAATAATTTTTCTTCAACTCCGATGTACTAAGGTTGGCTATGCATCATCTCATCGTGTGGGTAACGTTTATTGCCAAAGAAAAATTTCCAATTCCATCTCTCTCTCTCTGCATAAGAAACCTGATATTAATGAAGTTGTTGTTCTCTCACGACGTTTTGTTAATATATCTTTTGTATGTCTAAGAATCTCGACGTTAGTGAAGTATTTGTTCTCCTACCACGTTTTGTTAATATATCTATTGTTTGTTAAGAGTCTCGACGTTATGGAAGTAGTTGCTCTCTCAAGACGTTCTGCTAATATATCTTTTGTCTGTCTAAGAAGCTCGACGATAGTGAAGTATTTGTTCTCCTACGACGTTTCGTTAATATATCTATTGTCTGTCTCGGTAAGAAACTCGACGTTATTGAAGTGATCTTTCCCCCACGACGTTTTGTTAATATGCCTTTCGTTTGTCTCTAAGAAGCTCGACCTTTTTGGAGTAGTCTTTTTCTTTCGATTCCGCTACACTCGACTTTCTACTCTAGTTCATCCTTATACTGTCCAAATCGCTTATGCAAGAGTTAACCAGCATCTTCATTCCTTCATCCCTCGCACTGTTAAAACCTGGAACAATTTATCTTCGTCTGTATTTCCTCCTGCTTGACTTGAATTCTTTTAAGAGGAGAGTATTGAGACACCTCTCCTCCCGAAATTGACCTCTCTTTTGGCCACTCTTCTGAAGTCTTTACAGGGGCAGTGTTTAGCGGGCTTTTTTTTATTATTCTTTTTCCTTCGAGCTGCTTCCTTTACTGTAAAAAATAACGTTATAACTCCTGCACAACAATTATACGTAAAAGAAAGGCAGCCACACACAGTCACCGGGTACGAAAAAAAGCTATGAACTAGCTTTTTGGCGGGAAACAAGGGGGGGGCGTGAGGGAGAATCCTTACCCGACCTTCTTTCTTTCCTCCTCCTCCGTGTGGGCGAGACTTTTTCCATTACATTTGAATTTCCATTTCCGACATTCTCTTCTTTTCTTCTGGAACTAGTTATGGAACACTCGATATTTTTGCATTGAAAGCTGTTGGGATAGTTTTCATTTAATCCATCTGTCTATCTATGTGTGTATCTATCAGTATATCAGTCTATCTATATGTGTGTTTGTTTGATATTTTTACACTGAAAGCTGTTGAAATAGTTTTGATTTAATCTGTCTATCTATCTCTGTGTGTCTATCAGTATATCAGTCTATCTATATGTGTGTTTGTTTGATATTTTTGCATTGAAAGCTGTTGGGATAGTTGTAATTTTATCTATCTATCTCAGTTTGTCTATCAGTATATCAGTCTATCTATATGTGTGTTTATTTGTTATTTTGTCTGTTTCCAAAGGCCACAAAGGAGATTAGTCAGGTTCTCATGAGTGTTTTCACGTTCGGCCTTGTCAGACTATCACAAGGCTCACAAAACTACCCATGGAAAGACAACAACAGCCTCTTGGAAAGCCTTACCAACTTCGGGGAAATGTGTAAATCCAGAAATGTTTTGGAGTATGGACGCACAAAATAATTATCTTCTTCTTGCCTCCAGCTCCCAAAAATAGTGTGGCTGGATTTTGTTTTGCTAGACCTTAGATTTTTCGTTCCCTTGGTCTTCCATCACCTCGAGACAGAAGGGGAAGAATCATATTAGATCGGAATAATGGGCAAAAAACTAATTATATTCGTCTTGCTTCAAACTATAAATAACGTGGCTGGATTATGCTTTGCTAGACCTTATTATATACCTTCCCTTGGCCTTCCCTCACCTCGAGACACAAAAAGAACAATCATATAAAGTTGGAATAAGGGCCAAAAACTCATTATCTTGCTGCAAACTATAAACAACGTGGGTGGATTTTGCTTTCCCGACCTTGTATAATACCTTCCCGTGGTCTTCCCTCACCTCGAGGCAGAAGGAGAGAAATAGTATCAGGTTGGACTAAGGGCCAAAAACACATTATATTCCCTTTTCTTTAAACTATAATATCGTGGCTGGAATATGTTTTCTAAGACCTTTTAACATACCTTCCTTGGTCTTCCCTCACCTCGAGACACAAGCAGAATAATCATATCAGGTTGAAATATGGCCTAAAAACTCATTATCTTCGCCTTGCTACTAAATATAAATGACTTACTTGGAGTTTGTTGTACTAGACCTTATTATATACCTTCCCTTGATCTTCCCTCACCTCGAGACACAAGCAGAAGGATCATATCAAGTTGTGCCAAAAACTCATTATATTCGTCTTGCTGCAAACTATAAATAAAGTGGCTGGATTTTGCTTTCCCAGACGTTGTGTAATACCTTCCCTTGGTCTTCCCCCACCTCGAGACAGAAAGAGGAAAGTCGTATCGGGTTGGAATATTGTCCTAAAAACTTATTCTCTTCGTCTTGTTTCCAAATACAAATAACGTGGCTGGACTTTGCTTTCCCAGACCTTGTATAATACCTTCCCTTGGCCTTCCCTCACCTCGGGACAGAAAGAGGAAAGTCGTATGGGGTTGGAATATTGTCCTAAAAACTTATTCTCTTCGTCTTGTTTCCAAATACAAATAACGTGGCTGGATTATGTTTTCTTGGACCTTGCTTAATACCTTCCCTTGATCTTCCCTCACCTCGGGACAGAAGGTGAAAAATCGTACCATCTCGAAATATGGGCCTAAAACTTTCTTTTTGTCTTGTTCCCTACTACAAATAACGTTGCTGGATTTGTTTTGCTAGACCTTATTTTATACCTTCCCTTTGTCTTTCCCTCACCTAGAGACAGAAGCGTAGAAGTGGGGTTGGAATATTGGCCTAAAACTCATTATCTTCGCCTTGCTTTAAACTACAAATAACGTGGCTAGATTTTTTTCCCAAGTGCTTATATTAAACTTTCCCTTAGTCTTCCTTCACCTCGAGGCAGAAGGAGAGGAATCAAATCAGGTTGGAATAAAAACCCTAAAACGTCATTAACTTCGCCTTGCTACTATAAATGACTTGCCTGGAGTTTGTTTTGGCAGACCTTATAGTATACCTCCCCTTAGTTTTCCCTCACCTCGGGACACAAGCATAAGAATCATATCAGGTTGAATACTGGCCTAAAAACATATTCTTTTTCGCTTTGCTTCCAACTAGATAGATGACGTGACTGGATTATGTTTTCTTAGACCTTTCAATATACCTTCCCTTGGTCTTCCCTCACCTCGAGACAGATTCAGAAGGTCGAAATATGGACCAAAAACTTATTATCTTTTTCTTGCTCCCAAATACAAATAACGTGGCTGGATTTTGTTTTGGTAGACCTTTTATCACACCTTCCCTTGGTCTTCCCTCACCTCGAGGCGCAGGAGTCTCGCATCAGGTTGGGAGGCGAGAAAGTTAATGTATATGTATGGCGCCGCGCCGCACCTCCGGAAGTAAGAATTTGGTTTGCTGATCTTGCAGGATAAATTTGTGGCTTGTGTTTCCCTTACAGACACACACAAAAAAGAATAAAAAAATAATAAAAATGAAAATGAAATACAGTTCCGTTTTTCTCTTCTTTTATTCTGCTTGTTTCTTCCTTTTCCTTTCAGTCAGTTTTTTGGGGTGTGATGTTTTATATATAAATTCGTATGTCTTTTTTTTAGTTTTCTTCCTCTTCTTCCCCCTTTTCTTTGCCGTCTCTTTTTTTTCATTCACCAGTTATATACTTCTCTTTCCCTTCTGTCCTTCATTTATCTATTCACTCAATCCCGTTATTCTTTTGTTTTGTGAGTTTTTTCCTTGCCTGTTTTGGGTTATTCATGTTTTTGGGGGTTCTGAGATTTTATAGGTAAATTCCTGTTTGTTTCTTCAGTTTCTTTCCCTTCTATATTTCTTCATTCATCACTTTTCTTTCCCTTTTTTCTTTCATGATCCTTTACTTATATGTTCATTTATTCCTTCATTCTTTTGTATATGGATCATGTGAGGTCTGATTTCGCTTTTTATAGTTTATGGGTTAATGCGTATTTCTTTTTTTTATTTCTTCCTCTTTTTTTCCTTCTTTCCTTCCTCATTCTTTCATTCATTGATTTGTGGATTGAGAGGTCTGATTTTGGTTTTATACTTCATAGATATATACGTACCTACATATTTTTCTTTCATTCTTTCTCTTTCCTTCCTTAATTTTTCCATCCCTATTCCTTCCTTCATTCCTTCCTTCATATATTGACTAATAGTTCTGAGCTCGCTTTCTTACAGTTTATAAGTAAATGCGTACATCTTTTTCTTATGTCTACCTTTTTTCTTCATTCCCTTCCCCTCGTTCATTCATGGAGTAATATAAGTATGTCTTCCCTCCGTAATCCAGCATGGCCACCCACTCCATACATAACAACGCCTTCATATAGCATCATCCTGGCACGCCCTGGCAGTTTATATTCAAATGCTTACATCTTTTCCTTCTTTCTCTCTCTTTCTCTTCATTCACTACTCATTCATTCATAGAGTAAGAGAGTTCTGATTCCCCTTGCTTCCTTCCTTCCTTCCTTCTTCCTTCTTTCCTTCCTTCCTCTCTTCATGCATTCATTGAGTAAAAGAGTTCTAATTCCCCTTTCTTCCTTCCTTCCTTCCTTCCTCCTTCTTTCCTTCCTTCCTCTCTTCATTCATTCATAGAGTAAGAGAGTTCTAATATCCCTCCTTAATCCTTCATGACCATCCATTCCCTATACATAACGACGCCTATATTCATCGCCATCCCGGCATCACCCAGCGGCAGTCTTTCAATTAAAGTATCATCAGTCTCCCTCTCTCGCTGGGCCGCCGTGATTTGCCTTCCCTCGTCCGCCCCTCAGCCGCCTCTCATTTGCATGCCCGGCTAACGCTTTGTCGCTGTGTACGGTCCCCTTATCGGTGCTGGCTGGGCGAGGACGGGACGGAACTAGGCTGCGGAGGTGCCATTGATAACACACACACACACACACACACACACACACACACGCACACACACACCTGAGGACCCTTTGCCGCTAGTGTTCATCTGCTGCCCTTACGAGTGTGTGCTGTGTGGACTTTGAGGACCTGCGTTGCCGTGTGATAACGTGGTGTCTGGATAGGAGGATGTTTGTATTGGTTTATTCTAATGCTTGTGGTGCGGGAGGCAGATGGGGAGCTGAGCTGAGGCGCACACGAAGATGAGTCTCACCTTCTGCCACGTTAAAAAGGCAGGTAGAGGGAGACGTTGAGTGATAGTGATTAGTTTGGCTTCGATGGTGTTTTGATCCGATCCTCCTTAGGTTGCACTCACCCAAAAGTATACGTTGTGTAAGGGTATGCTCGTGCGTGGTAGATGGAGGGAGATGCAAAGTGATGAGGTTAGGCTAGGTTTCAGTGGTGACTTGATGCGCTCCTTCTTTCGCCGCACTGTCCTAAAGTCCATGTTAGTGCCGGAGTATTCTCGTAGTCATAAAGATATAGGAGATGCATAATTAATACGTATGGAGATACGCTGAATGATAAATGATAATAAATGATGAGTTTATCTTAATGATGATATTCTCTCTCTCTCTCTCTCTCTCTCTCTCTCTCTCTCTCTCTCTCTCTCTCTCTCTCTCTCTCTCTCTCTCTCTCTCTCTCTCTCTCTCTAGATAGATAGATAGATAGATAGATAGAGAGAGAGAGAGAGAGAGAGAGAGAGAGAGAGAGACATATTAAGTTATCTACCATCCACTTTTCTTACATTTTACTCATTCAAAGATCTACAGGGATATTGTTTTCTGTATTGGTATATATGTCTCTTCGTATAGATATTGGTGTACGTTGATGTTATATACAAGTACAAAAAATATCCATTCAAAAGCATATCATTATTGTCGTATGTATATGATATGATTGACACGAAAAAGTTGGTATGTATAGTTATGTTTGGTATATGAAAGCATGGATGAAAATATTGCTGGTTCATTTTTCCATTTTTTCCTTGTGTGTGTGGCAAGCTCGCCTCTTCCTCACGTCCTCCACTCTGCTCCTCCCCTTGATATAATCCCTAAACCCATTTCCCTCTCGTTAATCTCTTCTCCCCATCCCTCTTATCGTTTTCCATCTCTTCACTCTCTTTCCTCGTTTCCATATCCTCCTCCTCCTCCTCCTCCTCCTCCTCCTCGTCGGCATTCTCCTCCTCCTCCTCCTCCTCTTCCTGTGTGAGAATTTGGTCATGAAACTCAACGCTGCTATATTCGTGTGATGTATTTCCTCTCCGATCGCACAAAACATTATCCGATATTGTCCCTGTCGCTGTGTGTGTGTGTGTGTGTGTGTGTGTGTGTGTGTGTGTGTGTGTGTGTGTGTGTGTGTGTGTGTGTGTGTGTGTGTGTGTGTGTGTGTGTGTGTGTGTGTGTGTGTGTGTGTGTGTGTGTGTGTGTGTGTGTGTGTGTTTACTTAGTTGTTGAATGCAGGATTTTAGTGTGTGTGTGTGTGTGTGTGTGTGTGTGTGTGTGTGTGTGTGTGTGTGTGTGTGTGTGTGTGTGTGTTCACTTAGTTGTTGAATGCAGGATTTTAGTGTGTGTGTGTGTGTGTGTGTGTGTGTGTGTGTGTGTGTGTTTAAGATAGTAAGTAATGCCGACCACTAAATTTACACACACACACACACACACACACAGCAGTAGCGGCACCGACAGGACGTGCCTGAGACAGCTCCTAGCCAAAGCAGTTTTCCAGCACTACATACGCAACGCAGAGTCCACACTCATTCTACAAGGGACTTTTACAATCACAAATGAACTGCAAAAGTGGCATGTGTACAAAGTGAAAGCAGCTTTTGCAGCCCAAGTAAGAAGTGAAATGGCTCAGCAGCACCTAAACAAGGACTTGGAACAGCTCGTTAAGGAAAAAGTGGACGCCGAGCTCGAGCCTGACTCCTGAATCCATCAAGGGGACCAAAACAGTGAAGGATGTGGTTGCCGCGGTCCTGCCAGGCATCGCGAATATCATATCTGTTGCTGTGTCTACTGCCGTGTCTACAGCAATAAAGGATTTCACAGAAAAATTACTGAGTACATCTACTGAGACACAAAGGATTAACTTGCTACAACGCTACGCC
Source organism: Eriocheir sinensis (assembly GCF_024679095.1). NCBI lineage: Eukaryota > Metazoa > Arthropoda > Malacostraca > Decapoda > Varunidae > Eriocheir > Eriocheir sinensis. The sequence goes on from NW_026110756.1 coordinate 23,555, forward strand.
TGTGACCGGCTAGAACAGTATACGAGGAGAGACAACTTGCGGATATTTGGATTAGAAGATGACCCAGAGGAGGACGAGGACATCCTACAGGCTAAAGTGATGGAGGTGGCTGCGGATGTAGGAGTTAAGCTCGAGGCCAATGACATCTCCATCGCGCATCGCTTGGGGAAAGCAGGTGAGGGAGGTAGGCCTGTGATAGTGTGATTTTGCCTTCGTAAGAAACGCAACGCAGTGCTAAGTAACAAGGAGGAGCTGAGAAAGAAACAGAAGAAAATATTCATCAACGAGGATTTAACACCTTTGAGGGCCACCATGCTCAAAACAGTTAAGGAACAGGCTGCAGTAAGTAATGTAACCACTAGAGATGGGAGGATTCTAGCATGGATGGCGGATAGGGACAGACCAGTTGAAATAACTACTCCTGATGAACTTGGCAAGGTGGGGATAACTTCTCCAGATTGGAAGAGGCTCAAACTAGATCATATAATCAAGTAGGGTCGAGTTGGAGTGCAGCACATCCAAGATGACCTACGCAATTCTGAGTATAAAGTTGTTACTACTCCCAGTACTATAGATGACACCGTACCCACACAAGCTGCACACAGTACGAAGCACGTACAGATAACAGCGGGTACGCACACTGATTCATCCACACAGACTACACTCACACAGACACACCCACCCATACCTGACACTGTAGCACAAAATTTATGTACAATTAATTTATTATCACTTAATGTATGTGGCCTAAAATCAAAATTATTTGTGGACGAGTTTACTGGGCTTCTTAAATGTTATTATGTTATTTGTATGTCTGAGACTAAGTGTGATGATGCAGATATGAACAATGTAAGCATTAAAATGAAAGGAATTGGGTATGACATTGTCTATAAGAACAGATATGCTTTAAGCAGATTTAAGTCAGGGTTCTACTAATTGCTGAAAAAATGATGTAAAATTTTTGTGGAAAAAAGTTCAGAGAGATTATGAGGCTTTATTGAGTATTTGTGTGAATGGAAGGAGTGTGGGACTAGAAAATGACCTGTTAATTACTTGTGCGTATATTCCACCCAGCCACTCGCGGTATGGTAAACCTGAAAATTTCGATGAGTTGGATAATCTTTTCTTGTCAAACAATGATGGATATCATATTGTTAGTGGTGATTTCAATGCTCATACCGCCACTTTCTCTGACATTGCCTCAGTGAGTGACGGTAATGAATTAGTGAATGATGTTAATGAATATATTTCTCCAATAGAAGATATTTGTGATATTTTAAGAAAGGCAGGCTTTTCAGAGAACAGATGTAATCAAGACAACACCCCTGATAGAAATTCTTATGGTAAAAAATTGATAGAAATTTGTAAGAATAACAATGCAATTATCTTTAATGGGAGAATGGGTGAAGACCGTGGTATTGGTAAGTTTACTACCACTTACAATACAGTCATAGACTATGTTATTGGTACTTGGAATGTTGTCCGATTTCTTAAGAGTTTTCGGCTGTTAGACTTTGAACCATTATATTCAGATGTTCATCGTGGTTTGCATATTTGTTTGGAATTTTTAGGTGTGGGAAGCAAAGCACGCGAGACTGGCAATAAAATGAGTGAAGCAGTTTGTTTGAGGCCAGGCAGATGGAGAAATGAACGGAAAATTGAGTATGATAGAAATATTGATAAGAGTAAGGTGCATGAACTTATAATGAATTTTGACAAATTATCAGTTGATGATGTAAATGATCAGTTAAAGCGTGTCTTCATTGACCCTGCATTGAAAGTTTTTCCACAGTTTAGTAAAAAATATATAAAGAAGAGCAATAATGCAAATATGGGAGGGTATGACAAACAATGCTACAACAGCAGGAAAGAGTATCACAAGGCTAAGAATAAATATAACAGACAAAAGAATACTGTTACGTATACAGCTGTGATTAAAAAAGTAGAAATTATAAAAGAGAACTAAAGAGGGTAAGGAATAAAGGTAACAGTAATATACTTCACCAATTAAGAGCAAACAAAACTAAAGACGCAAAGGCATACTGGAAGATTCTAAAAAGAGCAAAGTAGAGAAAAATAATCACACACCACTCGAGAAATTTTATGACCACTTTAAATTGCTCTACACAGAGGACGACGATAGTAATGCAAACGAGATAATTGATTAGGAAACTAACAGTGACGCTGAGTCGCCCGCACTTAACAACCCTATAACACATGCTGAAATAAAGCGTTGTATTGGTAAACTGAAAAACGGCAAGTCTCCTGGTAGTGACAACATCATTAATGAATATATAAAATGTACACAAGACTTACTCTGCCCTTTATATGTTGAACTATTCAATAAGATCCTTGACACAGGTGTCTTTCCATCGGAGTGGCTCACTGGCGTTATAATACCTCTTTATAAAAACAAGGGAGACGTTAATGATGCAAATAACTACCGAAGTATTACCCTTTTAAGCTGCATGGGGAAATTGTTTACGTCCATTCTTAACGACAGTCTCAAACAGTATTCCGACGATCAAAACATCATCAATGAAACACAAGCAGGCTTTCGTGAGGAATATTCCACACTGGATCATATCTTTTTACTCAAGTGCGTTGTTGACTTGTTTCAGTGGAAAATGATGAAATTATTTTGTTTATTTATTGACTATAAAAAGGCTTTTGATATGGTATGGAGGGAAGGTCTATGGTTTAAACTTGTAAATATAGTGTTAATGGTAAGATACTAAATGTAATTCGTAGTATGTATTTTAATGTCAAGTCATGTGTAATGGTTGGCCAACAGTTGTCTGAAACATTTACTTGCAATATGGGAGTGAGGCAAGGTGAAAACCTATCACCATTGTTATTCGCTTTCTATGTTAATGACCTGCAGGGAAAACTTATAGAGTATAATTGTAGCTATCTTAATTTCAATGACCTTGTAAACACGTATCTCAGATTATTGGTGATTATGTACGCAGATGATACTGTTATTTTGTGTGATAGCGAGCAAAACATGAAGGTAGCTTTAGTATCACTTCACAGGTATTGTTTAGAGTGGAAATTAAAGGTAAATTGTAGTAAAACTGAAATAGTAATTCTCAGTAGGGGTAGAGTTGCAACCAGTAATTACAATTTCAAGGTTGGTGAGAAGGAAATAGAGGTAGTAAGAGAATATAAACACCTGGGTATATTGTTCAGCTATAATGGACGGTTTAGGAAAGGGCAACTAGAACTTAAAGACCACGCAACTAAGGCCATGTATCCACTGATTGGGACTTCTCGAAAATATGATTTGCCATTTGATATACAATTATAAATGTACAGTAGTATGGTGGTGACAGTTGCGACTTACGCTTGCGAAATATGGGGTTATGACATTATAAGGGTACTGGAATCTTTACAGATCAAGGTTTTGATCTTGCTTTTAGGAGCAGCGAGGAGGTATCTTAAATATGTAATGTATGTACATAGGTATACAAGTACGGACATTGTATATGGGGAATCAGGAATGTATCCACTGGAAATATGTATAAAATGCAGGATGATAAATTATTGGTCAAGGTTAATTACGGGAAAAAATACTAAGCTGAGTTATGTTATGTACACATGTTTATTGCACTTATATATGTCTGGTACTTTTATATCGCCATGGTTGGACTGTATAAGACGTATATGTATTGAATGTGGTCTGTCAGGTGTATGGCAGTCACAAACCATCAACAATGTTAAGTGGCTTAGGAGGACTGTTGAGCAGAGGTTGAAAGATTTATGGATATCAACTTGGTATAGGAATATAACAACAAAAGGCATATGTTGTAGTTACAGTATGTATAAAGAAATTTATGAGATTGAGGACTACCTTGATAAACTAAGTAAAACAGGCCGTATTAATATAAATAAGTTTCGCACAGGAAGTAACCGATTACCAGCTGTTAGTGGCAGGTACCGTGATATTAGAAGAGAAGAACGGTATTGTGATAAATGTAATGGTGAACAAATAGGGGATGAATATCACGTTCTGTTTAAATGTGAAAATCAAGATGTTATACAGCTGAGAAACAAGTACATACCAGAGCACTACAGAGTAAATCCAAATCACAGAAAATATGTTAAAATGATGCAAAGCAAAAATGTGCACATGCTAAGCAATTTGGCTCAGTTTATTAAATTAGTTCTGAGGCTGTTTAGATAAAGACTTAATGATATAACTTGTTATACAGGGGCTGTGCTCCATACTTTTTTTTTTGTAAAAGGCTGAGCAATATATGCATTCTATTCTATTCTATTCTATTCACACACACACACACACACACACACACACACACACACACACACACACACACACACACAGCCCTGCAAGCTACACTGAACTTGTCATCATGGAGAATACTTACGCGCCGTGTCACATCCTATCCTTGAATGAGGAATCCTTGGTCTCGTAACCTGTTGGACCGTCCATCACACGCACCCTTTGCCTCCTTGTGCTCGGAGTGGCGGTGTTTCTTGAGTTTTTTTTCTTTTCCTTCATATTCTCTTGTGTTTTCTGTGTATGTGTCTAGAGGGCGCGGATGAGAAACGTATTGTCAGACACTTTCGGCTTTAAACATCATTTGCTTCCAAAGGCCAAGTGGCTCGTATTTTTAGTCGCTTTCGGCTCTCACAGCAACTATCTCCAGAGGACACAGAGGAGATTACTTGGGTTTTCATAAGTGTTTTTAATTTTTTTTTCCGTTATGCCTATGGCACCAGTAAGCTTTCTTGGTGGGCCATGGTGGTCTTCCCCAGTCCGTAATGACGCAGGGAAGTGTTTATAGTTGCGCCATCTTGCTTGGCTCTTGCTGCTACCCCTCGGAGCTCATCTTTGAGTCTCTTTTAGAGAGAATCTAGAGTCCGGGTTGATAGGCGGCCTTCAGGACAGCATGTGGGTAGTCTTAGGCCACTCGGCGATGACTGTAAAATTGCCAGCTTGGTTGTAGCAGCGGGCGTGACAAACTTTCGTCCTCCTGGACCCCGCGCCCGAACGCTGACCACTCAGCCACAGCCTCCCCATGGTGCAAAGCCTTGTCAAACTATCAGTAGGCTCATAAAACTACCCATGGAAATACTAACACAACCTCTACAAAAACCTTATCTTATATGTGTGTTTAAAGCCCGCAACGTTTAAGATTATGGCCAGTGAGGGACAGCCTTATGCCAGCGCGGACACCTTGGGAGCACTTTAGGTTTTTCATTGGTCGGGTTCTCATGAGTGTTTTAGCGTTAATGGTGCAGAAGCCTTGTCAAACTAACACTCGGCTCATAAAACTACACATGGAAATGCTAACAGATCCTCAAGAAAAGTCTTACCAAATGTTTAAGAGAATAATGGGCCAGTGAGGGAAAACCTAATGCACGCGCGGACACATTGGGATCACTTTAGGGGCAGCCCGCTGCGCTGCACTCTTAATTTGTTTACGGCCACCCGGGGGTTGATGGGTCGGGGTGTCGGCGCGGGGGACACTCCAACCCATCGCCGGGCTGTACTCAGTAGCCCGGACGGTAACTTTAACTAACAGACTGTGGGACTTTGGTGGTCAAGGGAGTTGTTGTTGTTGTTGTTGTTGTTGTTGTTGTTGTTGTATGTATCTACCTGTCTGTCTTTGTGTGTGTGTGTGTGTGTGTGTGTGTGTGTGTGTGTGTGTGTGTGTGTGTGTGTGTGCAGTTTTTATTATAATTAAATAAATTTGACTCTCATATAAACACTCGTTTAAAAACAGCTTATAAAAGACGCGAACTGATACTTCTTAAAAGGTAAAACTCCCTAAAGACGCGTCCATAGGCGAGACGAGGACACGTGTGAAGGCGCTGCAAATCCCCGCTCGGGAGTATTATAAAAAGAAACATTGAAACAGCAAGTATCATGTTACGACAGTTTGTTTATCTTATTCTATCTATCTGTTTATTTATATATTTTTTTCTTTTGTTATTGTTTTTAGTTTCTACTTTTATTTGGTTTTATTTGTGTATTTTTTTTAATTTTTTTATTGTCCTATATTCTATTTTTTTTTTTTTTTTTTATTTATTTACTTTATTTTTATTCCATTTATTTTCTTCTTCTCTTCTTTTCTTTTCTTCTATTTTTTTATGTATTTTTCTTTTGTACTAGTTGATTTTTGTTGTTGTTGGATCCTACGCAAGAAAGGCCGCACCATAATCCTTCCTCCTTGCCGTGCCCGGGGAAGGTAGAAGCGAAAGTACAATCGCCATAAGCCACTTAGTTTCGCTGTGTGTTATGCCGGGCCGGCGGTGTGCTGCGTGTAGCGGACAAAGTAATAACGGCTGCCGGGAGGCAGCCTCGCAGCGGGCGGCTAATAAGTGTTGGTAAGGTAAAGTTGGGAGCATACGCTACAGCTGCGCGTGGCGGCGGTGCTCATCTCCGTCCCGTTGGCCCTTTGAGCGTGTGGGGGGAGAGAACCATTAACCCGACGCAGGGCCAGTGTGACATCCAGGTTACCACAGTTTACCTTCCCAGAGGGTCCCCAGGTAACATTTATCGACCAACCCGAAAGGAGCATGAACAGCTGGGTGGGCTGCACGCTGACAGTCCAGGCCGGGATTCAAACCCAGGCCCGCAGATTCATAGTCATGGGTTTAAAATTCTCATCGTGGATTATGAAGAGGAGCGGAGTGAAACAGGACAGGAAATATAGAAAACAAGAAACCCTTAATTAATAGTAGTAAATTGACGTCGTTTATTAGAGTAAAGAAGGCAGGACTAAAAAAGAGGAACATCATTTCGAACTCTGAGGTTTAATAATTTTTTCATCGTGGATTTATCAAGAGGAACGGAATGAAACGGAACAGACGGCATACAGAACAAGAAATCCTAACTTATTGCAGTAAATTGACGTTTAAAAGCTACGAAGAAAAAGATAAAAGAAAGCCTTGCCATGATTTAGAATTCAGAGGTTTAATATTTTTTCATCAAGAATCAAGATATTCGTACATGGAATTTCAATTAGTCTTTAATATATAGTAGTAAATTGACGTCCTCTTATACAGTAAAGAGGACAGGACTAAAAGAACAATAGGAGCATGATTTCAAATTCTAAGGTTTAATAATTTTTATCGTAGATTTATGAGGAGGAAAGGAATGGCCCACGATCAAGAAACACATACAGCCCCAAAACGCTTCTTATTCCCCGTATTAAATGGACGTTTCATCTGTGACTCGATTTCCAACTCCAAGTAAAACTAGATAGCCGCGCCCTGTGACCAGCGAGTGTAATTCGTGGCTCCGGTTTTTACGTCCCTTTATGTGACAGGCGGCGACACTTTCCCCCCTTGATGTGGCGACCGTGGCTGTGTCTCTATCTGGCGGCCGGGTCTGTGGTCGGTGCTATCAGACGCTTCCTCCTCTCACATCAACAATTTCCAATGGTCAGAGAGAAGATCTATCGGGTTCTAATAAGTGTTTTTAAGTTCACGGTACAGAAGATGGGTCAAACTACCGCCAGGGACATAAAACTACCCCTGGAAATGGCCTAAGCTCCTACGAAAGCCTTGTCAAGTATGTGTTTTAAAATATGGTCCTGTGTCTCCATCTAGCGGTGATATCTGGCGGCCGAGGTGGAGTTGGCGCCACCCTGCTGTGTGTGTGTGTGTGTGTGTGTGTGTGTGTGTGTGTGTGTGTGTGTGTGTGTGTGTGTGTGTGTGTGTGTGTGTGTGTGTGTGAAGTTCAAGGGGCAGCACCCTGCCTGGTCAAACTCTTTCGTCTCTGCCTATCAACATCTACCTTTCCTTCCTGCTGGAAGTATGCCTTTGTACAGCCTGTGCCTAAGAAGGGTGACCGTTCCAATCCCTCAAACTACCGCCCTATAGCTTTAATTTTCTGTCTATTTAAAGCTTTTGAATCAATCCTTAACCGGAAGATTCAAAAGCACCTTTCCACTTCTAACCTTCTATCTGATCGCCAGTATGGATTCCGCAAGGGGCGTTCTACTAGCGATCTTCTTGCTCTCTCAACTGACTGTGGTGTCCCGCGAGCCGCGACACCACTCGTGTCATCATCATTATTTTCCGATGACAACAGCGGTATCGACCGCTAAAACACAACACGGACTCCAAGACATGATTGTCCCCACACACACTGTTCATTTACCAACCTATACACAATTGCAATTGCCCATTAACGCACCCGCTTATCTCTCTAAGCCAAAACACAATCAACCGCGGCCAAAACACAATCAACCGCGGCCAAAACACGATCAACCGCGGAACAAAATGTTATGAAAACAAAGCTGCGTCACCGCGTGAATTAAGCATGTCGGTTAGGTAGATTATTGTATGAGCTCGGTGTGAGTTTGATGTATGACTCACACGCCTGACGTATTACCCTCGCGATGTCTGTATGTATGTCTGCCTATATAAGAAGCATTTATTCAGGCTTGACCTCAGATCAACCAGCACTCTGTTCGTTGCTGGACACTCAGTTGTCCTTCCCTAGACAACATGGGTAGAACATTCATCTTTGCTACTGTGAGTATGGAGTAATGTGGTACCATAGAGGAAAGCGTATCTAACATATCTATTGTGTTCTATTATCTTAGTTTTACTTAGGATTATATTTCTATGATACTTTATTGTGTGAGTTTTTACTCAATATTATACCAGTGTTAACGTCAGTAACCAATAGTGAAAGAAAACCTGAAGACTCATTGAGTCTAGTAAACCAGTCGCTGGTTTAAACAATATTTTTACCCTTTGTAATATTAAGTAGTATTAAGGTAGAATAAAATACATATAAGAAAGGCGACACCGTTTCATCACCCCATTTACGAACTCCTTTAAATACTCCTAAAGTACCAGAATTTTAAGTCAAGTGTCACTAATACAAACAGTGTGTCGTCTACCCTGTGTGCCCGGATTACGGGTTACAACATTGGTGTCAGGTGTGGGGTGGTGAAACTTGTGGTGAAACTTGTGGTGAAACTTGTGGTGAAACTTGCGATTTATATTGGTTTATATTGGTATTGTACTGGTGTATGTCCACATCCGAAAGCGAGGGAGAAGACAGTTATTCTTGGAATTACGGGAATAAGACTTTAGAGTTAAAAATGCCAGACGAAGGCAAGAACCCTCCCCCCACCAAAGGAGATGGAAAATCGATCACCCTTGCCCATGATGATCTTGTCACGCTACTTAGCCGTCATACCTTGAATGATTTTAGTAGAGTGCAGGGACTCTTATATTTTTGTGGTGGAGAAGAAAAAAGTAGCAAAGCACCAAACCTCCCATGCCATAAGCTAGCAAAGAAATGGATAGAGGATATTGAAAGCCGGACACAGGCAAATTGGGACACTACCGGAAAGATTGAGTTAGCCAAACAATATGCCCTGGGAGCAGCGCGCGATCATCTCCTCGGTTGTATCACTAGATGTGGACAGGATTGGAAAAAGTAAAGGAAGACTTCCTACGTGTGTTTCCACAGTAAGGACCTTTCGGTCCTCCAGAAAGAATTGGGAGAGGCAAAACGGCGGACAGGAGAAAACATCCGCACCTTCCTCATCCGCCTGGAGACATTGAGAGACGAGTTGATCGCTCTCAAGCCTGACAATGCCAGTTTGCTAACTGAGATAACCGCTTTACGGCTCAGAGAGGCTTTCCCTCCGGCCCTCTTACTCATCCTAACGGAGGAAGAAAAGGGGGACCCACAGAAGGTATTAAAGAAAGGGTATGAGTATATTAAAGCTTATCCAGAGTCGAAGCTATCCGATGCCGATATCGCCAAAGAAATAAAAGTGCTGAACGTCTGTTCCACCCAGGCATCCGGACCCAAACATGTCTCACAAGCCCGTCCTCCACGCCCTCCAGGCCAGTCACGTTACCCGATAACCCAAAGGGGAGGACGGCAAGCCGCGCCACCTACACGCCCATATGGGAACGCGCCCACGCCAACCACATGTTATGCTTGTGGGTATGTAGGACACATGGCTCGCGATTGCACATATGGAAGGCAGTATAGGGGTGCCTACCACCCACCAACGGGCTCTCGGTACCCTCAGTACCAGCCCACTCGAAACAGGCGTCAGCCTGTCTCGCCTTGCGCTGCCTGGCGCCCGGAGTACACGGCCGGTCCCTCACCCCGTAGCTCCTGGGTCAACCCTGACCACGAGAAGAACAAAAAAAAAACGACCCCAGAGTAGCTGCGGCAGTCCACGGCCCTACCAACGCCCTCACGTTGAGATTGTGCGTAGGCGCTAATGCACAAAAGGAGATGGTTTACGCAATGCTAGACACAGGAGCAGGAGCGTCCCTAATAGAAGAAGATTTATTTAGGAAGGTATGCGGGAAGATGATAGTTACAGAACCTCTCTCCATACAAGGGGTAGATCGGACTCCAATCCCTAATAAAGGAATAGCCGAAGTAGTAGTAGACTTTGGGCACGGATAAATTATAGAAAAGTTTGTAGTAATATCACAAGGTATAGTGTTACCAACAGCAGTTTTGTTGGGCCTAGAATTTATGTGGAGACAAAATGTGGTAGCTGCACCGCTGGCCACACCTGGGCAGTTTAGTGTAATGGTGGGCGCCTACCCAGTGGAAGTACATTCCCTGGCTGCGGACGATATGAGCCCGTACCCAGAAGATCATAAACCTACTTTAGACGAGATGGAGGAAGTACCAGTGAAAGCATACGCTATTAACGTGGCGTCCTTGCTCCCAGGCACGGCAGGGTATGTCACTCTGGAGGCAGAGATTGGCAGAGCCCAGCAAGCCTTATTTCTCCCAAGGTCCAATGATATCCCTTCTTCATTTTTATTTCCCGGGTTAGTAACCTTAACTCCTAACGCGTTAGCTTTGGCGCATTCCATGCTACCTGCAGGGCATGGAGGCACTAAGGTTACGTTGGCACGCTGTCGCAAGTTTGCGTACTGGCCGGGAATAAAGGCGGACGTGGAGCAATATGTCAGATCTTGTCCTGTCTGTTGTCGGTTTAAGAAGAGGGGATCCCCGCCAGCTCCACTTATGAGGTATCCAGAGGTTGGCCAACCGTTTGACAGAGTCCATATGGATATTGTCGGACCTTTGTCTGTTTCAGACGAAGGCTATAGGTATGTACTGACAGTGATAGACGTCCTGTCACGCTTCTTGGTAGCAACCCCCCTTCGTACGAAGGCAGCCAAGGAAGTGGCAGCTGCGTTCTACAAGAACGTAGTCTGTGTACACAGCATCCCGCCGATTCTAGTCACGGATCAAGGAAAGGAGTTCGTCAACACTCTCTTACGAGAGCTGACTCAGTTGTTACAGATTGATCATCTAAGGACAACTCCTTATCACCCGTCTGCAAACGGTGTGATAGAAAGGCCTAATGGCACCTTAATAAATATCTTGAGAACTTTGTGCGAGGACAATCGCGGTATCTGGGACCAAATGCTTCCGGTTGCAACACACGCCTACAACACTGCCTACCATCGTGTTCTGAAAGATTCACCATTTTTCTTGCTTTTCTCTCGGGACCCAAATGTTCCTTTTGAAGTGCTTGAGAATAAACTCCAACCTTGTTATGATGTTGACAGCTATAAAACATTTACTTCTAGTGTCGCGCAGCGGACCTATAAACTATGTCAGACCAATATAGATATAGGATGGCAGGAGTAAGAAAGAATGTTTAGGAAATCCAAACCCAAACAGGTGGTAGTAGGAGATCGGGTCTACTTAAGGCATGTATGTACAAAGGGCGAACCAAAGAAGCTCCAGCCCTTGTTCAATGGACCTTTTAGGGTGCTAGAAAAAATAAGCCCTGTAGTCTTACGACTGCGTCATGTTAGAGGTGGTAAGATCAAGACAGTTCACACAAATAATGTTCAGGTCGTTCACGAGGACTCTCTTGGCTTCCATGTCTCTCCTAATGTCAGGCGTGCATACCCTCTCCCTGATCCTGGGTGTTGCCCTCTCCTTGTCTTCCCTTGATCCCTCCCGGGAGCAACCCATTCGTCCCGGCCTCGTCTTCTCCCCAGTCTTTAAGATGCTGTTGACAGGACGGTACTATGTTGTCCCCGTCGTCATCAAGACGGACGACATCCAATGTCCTCTCATCAACGTGGCAAATCTAACAGCATAAGTTTCATGGTCGATTGAACATATGAATCAATCGTTCCCTACTGTTGGTCTACTCAGGCGCACTCTAGACTCTTTTCACATTGAGTTTGCGAAGTTATTCAAAGATCTTAACAGCTTTCTGTCGGCTATGAGTGGTAGAGATGGAAGCCCGTTTCGGACTCGCCAGAAGCGAGGGGCCGTGGATTTCCTTGGCTCGGTAGCAAACCTCCTTTTCGGTACGGCCACTCAGGCCCAAATAGATGTGATACACGGGAAGCTCTCCCAGCTCTACACTCTGTCCACAGAAGAGAGACGTCAACTTAACCTCCATCAGGAAGTCCTCAACGCCACAGTTCGGGACCTCCGTCATGTTCATTCTGCCATCTCCCGTCTAGAGTCCGCCTCGGCTTTGGCCTCAGCTATTATCCGTCAGTTCTCACTGAAAACCTTGCAAATTGAAGGGGAAATGCGTATTTTGGAGACTATCCTTCTCATTCAGTTGGCACTTAGTGACCTGAATCATGATACTCTGAATCTCAAGCTTGGCCTTCAGCAGCTGTCCCAAACGCAGGTTTCCCCTCTCCTCCTTCCAAATGATGTACTATTTCGTGTGCTCAGCAATGCGTCACTCCATTACCCAGGCTTACTTTTCCCTGCAGCACATGAATATTTAGCATTGTATAGAGATGTCTCTAGGGTTATTTCTAAAGGTACGCTTTCCTCAGGAACCCTTCACTTCTACTTACAAATCCCCATGAAAGGGGATCCCTCTGACGTGTTCGATGTGTTTAAAATGGACGCGTTGCCTTTTCATCTTGATGGCACGCCATATTTTCTGCACACCGACACGCTTTCCACTTACCTTGCGGTTTCTGAAGACCGCACTCACTATATGCTCTTGGACTCCTTGGACCGCTGTACTAAACACCACCTGCTCTATGTATGTCCCCCTGTCGCCCCTGTCTACTCGACTTCTGTCCAGCGCTGCGAGATCGCTCTCTTTCTCTATCGCCCAGACGAGGACTCTCTTGGCTTCCATGACTCTCCTAATGTCAGGCGTGCATACCCTCTCCCTGATCCTGGGTGTTGCCCTCTCCTTGTCGTCCTTGTCTTCCTTGTCTCTACTCAGAGTCTTCCCCCCGGTCTTCATCCCGTCTCCTGCGGGCTGGGTCTTCGCTACCGATACTCCCCAGGTGGTCACCATGGTCTGCCCGGACAGCCCGGTCTCCTTATACAAGCAGACCATCAACGGGACGGGTCTCCTCAGCCTCGGTATGGGCTGTAGTGCCCACTCCGACGCCTTCAGCCTCCCTGCCTCTGCTACTATGGACGGTGACGCCCCGCTGACGGTTCATCGCGCCCCCTTCCACATCGGACGTGACGTGGTCTCATCGCTCCTGGCCAAGACTCCCCTTGGCCCTTTCCCCTCCCCGCCGCCGTCGCCCGGATCGTCTCTGGCCCCCCCGCTGGACCTCCCTCCAGCACTTCACGCGCTCCAGGAATCCGTCTCTCCGGTCCCCGCCTTCGACCCCTTCCTCCCTTGGTGGGGTGGCCTTCTTCTGTCTCTTCAGGTCCCGTCTCTCGCTGGACTCCTCCCCCACGATCCCGCCATCCCCGTCTTGGCCCTCCATGGTCGTCCGCCGGGCGGAACGCTTCGTGCCACGAGGACGTGGCGTGATTTTAACGGGGGTATGGTGCCCGCGAGCCGCGACACCACTCGTGTCATCATCATTATTTTCCGATGACAACAGCGGTCTCGACCGCTAAAACACAACACGGACTCCAAGACATGATTGTCCCCACACACTGTTCATTTACCAACCTATACACAATTGCAATTGCCCATTAACGAACCCGCTTATCTCTAAGCCAAAACACAATCAACCGCGGCCAAAACACAATCAACCGCGGCCAAAACACGATCAACCGCGGAACAAAATGTTATGAAAACAAAGCTGCGTCACCGCGTGAATTAAGCATGTCGGTTAGGTAGATTATTGTATGAGCTCGGTGTGAGTTTGATGTATAACTCACACGCCTGACGTATTACCCTCGCGATGTCTGTATGTATGTCTGCCTATATAAGAAGCATTTATTCAGGCTTGACCTCAGATCAACCAGCACTCTGTTCGTTGCTGGACACTCAGTTGTCCTTCCCTAGACAACATGGGTAGAACATTCATCTTTGCTACTGTGAGTATGGAGTAATGTGGTACCATAGAGGAAAGCGTATCTAACATATCTATTGTGTTCTATTATCTTAGTTTTACTTAGGATTATATTTCTATGATACTTTATTGTGTGAGTTTTTACTCAATATTATACCAGTGTTAACGTCAGTAACCAATAGTGAAAGAAAACCTGAAGACTCATTGAGTCTAGTAAGCCAGTCGCTGGTTTAAACAATATTTTTACCCTCTGTAATATTAAGTAGTATTAAGGTAGAATAAAATACATATAAGAAAGGCGACACCGTTTCATCACCCCATTTACGAACTCCTTTAAATACTCCTAAAGTACCAGAATTTTAAGTCAAGTGTCACTAATACAAACAGTGTGTCGTCTACCCTGTGTGCCCGGATTACGGGTTACAACATGACTCTTGGTCATCCTCTCTTAGCCGTTTCGGTGAAACTTTCTCTGTTGCGCTAGACATATCGAAAGCCTTCGATAGAGTCTGGCACCAGTCTTTACTTTCTAAACTGCCCTCTTTCGGATTCTATCCCTCTCTCTGTTCCTTTATCTTCAGTTTCCTTTCCGTCCGTTCTATCTCTGCGGTGGTAGACGGTCACTGCTCTTTCCCTAAACCTATCAACAGTGGCGTTCCACAGGGCTCTGTCCTATCACCCACTCTCTTCTTGTTATTCATGAATGATCTTCTTTCCATAACAAACTGTCCTGTCCACTCATACGCCGACCACTCCACTCTGCATTATTCAACTTCTTTCAATAGAAAACCATCACAACAGGAAGTACACGACTCCAGAGTGGAGGCTGAAGAACGCTTAACCCCAGACCTTGCAATCATTTCCGATTGGGGCAGAAGGAACCTTGTGTCCTTCAATGCCTCAAAAACTCAATTTCTCCACCTATCAACTCGACACAATCTTCCAAACACCTATCCCCTGTTCTTCGACAACACTCAGCTGCCAACTTCTTCAACACTAAACATCCTCGGTCTATCCCTAACTCAAAATTTCAACTGGAAACTTCATATCTCCTCTCTCACTAAATCAGCTTCCTCGAGTTTGGGCGTTCTGTATCGTCTACGCCAGTTCTTCTCCCCCGCGCAGTTGCTATCCATATACAGGGGCCTTGTCCGCCCTCGTATGGAGTATGCATCTCACGTGTGGGGGGGCTCCACTCACACAGCTCTTCTGGACAGAATGGAGTCTAAGGCTCTTCGTCTCATCAGCTCTCCTCCTTCTACCGATTGTCTTCTACCTCTTAAATTCCACCGCGATGTTGCCTCTCTTTCTATCTTCTATCGATATTCCAACACTGAATGCTCTTCTGAACTTGCTAACTGCATGCCTCCCCCCCCTCCCGCGGCCCCGCTGCACACGACTTTCTATTCATGCTCATCCCTATACTGTCCAAACCCCTTATGCAAGAGCTAACCAGCATCTTCACTCTTTCATCCCTCACGCTGGTAAACTCTGGAACAATCTTCCTTCATCTGTATTTCCTCCTGCCTATGACTTGATCTCTTTCAAGAGGAGGGTATCAGGACACCTCTCCTCCCGAAATTGACCTCTCTTTCGGCCACCTCTTCTTGATTTTTTTGGGGGGGAGCAGCGAGTAGCGGGCTTTTTTTTTATTATTGATTTCTTTTTTGTGCGCCTTTGAGCTGTCTCCTTTGTTGTAAAAAAAAAAAGGTGTATGGATTTTGTAGTAAAGTGTACCAAACCAGGTTAATGATACACACACACACACACACACACACACACACACACACACACACACACACACACACGCACCAGAAGCCAGGCACGCGTGATGTTCGGGAAATGTTCTAATCGTGTTCGCATCTTGTCGGGGGGTCGGAGTCTGTCACCCGGCTTGTTCAGAATAACTCCCGACAAGTCAGCTTACAGGTTCACAGCGGCGGAACTTAGCCTGAACAAGTTCCCGACGTGGAGACACACCTAACCTTACTCTCGACAAGTTCACACGAGAGGAGGAGGAGGAGGAAGAAGAAGAAGAAGAAGAAGAAGAAGAAGAAGAAGAAGAAGAAGAAGAAGAAGAAGAAGAAGAAGAAGAAAAGAAAAGAAAAGAAAAAAAGAAAAGAATGAGGAAACATGGAAACATGGACTAGCAGGCAGCAGAAAGCCTGTTGGCTCATTTGAAGGCTGCCTGCTTTCAGTGATTTAATCAATCCGTTAGCCGTAGGAGTGGCTTGCAGGGAAGGATTAAAGCACTTGTGTACCTACTCTTGGATACGTTCAGTTCACCCCCGATGCAGCAAAGTGGCGATCAATGCGTTTCTTGAAGGAGTTGATTGTCTCTGCGCTAACTACTTATACAGGAAGGCTGTTCCAGTGGCGAACAACTCTATTCGAGAAATAACTCCTGCCGATGTCGGTATTGCATCGCTTTACTTGAATTGTTTTTCCGTTGTTTCTTGTCCTCAGGTTTCTTTGTGGCGTGAAGAGTTTGGAGTGATCAGCATTGCTGAGCTTGTTCAGAAGGAGGAGGAGGAGGAGGAAGGAGGGAAGGAAGGAAGGAAGGAAGGAAGGAAGGAAGGAAGGGAAGGAAAAAGGACACACACACACACACACACACACACACACACACACACACACACACACACACACACACACACACACACACACACACACACACACACACCTGACAGGTGTATGGTTAATTATAGTTATAAGATCATGTATCATATATGTATTATGTATTGTGTCTATGGTTATGTGTATATTATTATTGGTGCTCCCATCTCTCGTAATAACGTACTTTAGAAGGAGATAAAACATGTTATAACACGTTTTAATCACCTGTCATTTGTCTTTCCAGGTGAGTGATACAAGGTGTGAGGGTGTGGAGGCAGCGGATGTGGGTAAGTGTTAATGGTGTGCTGTGTGGTTGATTAGGAGGAGGAGGTGGAGGATCAGGAGAAGGAAGAAAAAGAAGAAGAAGAAGAAGAAAAAGGAGAAGGAGGAATAGGCGGAGGTGGGGGTGGAGATGGAGGAAGAGGAAGAGGAAGAGGAAGAGGAGGAGGAATACATAGGAACACATAGGAAGAACATACACCAGGGCCCGTATCCTCGACAACTATTAATACTAAACTTGGTATTAACTTTAGACTTTAGTATTAACTTCACTCGCAAAGTGTATCCTCACCAACTATTAGCCTAATACCTACTATTAACTTTGGTATTAACTTGGGAGTGCTGGCGAGGACTTCTAAACACTTAATAGTAAAGTTAATAGTGAATCCCAGACCCAGACCCATATCAACATGGCCGCCGGACTTCCTCGCCCAGCCCGCCTCCGCAATTTAGAGTTTGATAGGACGCTTTGGAACTGTATAACGATGGTGAACTTGTCAAGACATACATATTAGACCTTGCAGGAATGGAGTATGTGACTGATTTGGTGAGAAGAGAGCTGCAAGATCCAGTTCAAAGGGAGCATTTCCTCACCCCGGGGTTGAAAGTGATTTTGACTTAAAGATACTTGGCTACAGAAAAAATGCTGCAGTGTTCAAGTGATGAGTTTGGGGTAAGCCAGAGTAGTGTAAGCAGGGTGATTGCGGAAACTCTGGTCGCCCTCAGTGCCCCGTAGGTAGTCGGGAGGTTTATCCAGTCTCCCCTTGATAGGGTGGAGATCCATGAAAAGCAAGCAGAATTCTACCAACTTGCCAGTGTTGTGGGATTAATAGACTGCACCCATGTGAAAATAATGGCACCAAAGGAAAACGACGTAGTTTGTCAACAGAAAAAAAAAAAAACAGCTTGAACATACAATTAGTGTTTGATACCTTTGTTATTGATTAAAATGTGAAATATTTGAGTTAAGGAAAACAAAACATGGGAAAAAAACTTTTATTTGTAGCAGAAAGGTACACACATGCAAATGAAAAAGATGACATGAAAATTTCATTAAAATGTCATTTAGAATATGATTTATAATTATTGTTGCTTTAAAATCAAGTTAGAAAACAAATTACTCCTGCCGGTTATTCGTATTGAGATAATGGTGGTAAGAAAGCTTGTTAGAGACGTCTGCCAGTGTGTGGGAGGAGGAACGAAAGGTCGAGGTGACCACATCGTGAACATCATGACTTATGAGTGAAGTAAAACGAGGTTACTTGGTTTCTGTTTACAAAGTTCCAAGTGGAAAAACAACTTTATTGTGAATTCAGTGTATACTTTTCTGGAGTATTGTGTTTACTGAGTGAATTGGTGACCAATCTGTTGCTATTTGTGTCTTGCTTGAAGATATTCATCATTGGATTCAAAGCTATGGTATTAATGTGCAATAGTCATCATAACAAAATACGTAGTAATTAATTATATATGTCAACCTATTTATTTTCATGAGATCATGGTATGACCACTGAAAACATAGCTTTTTTTATCTTGGCTCCATTACAAACTCAGTATATAATTACTCTATTAGTGGAATCCAGTTTTCAGCATCTTTTATTATTATGCCAATTAGCACTCTGCTTGCAAACTCGCTTAGGTTTATGTTGTCAGGTTGGGTCGGACTTACGTGAACACTTTATCAAATGACATAAGATTACTCAGTGCTACCAAAGCTATGGTATTAACGTGCAATGGTCATCATACCAAAATACGTAGTAATTAATTATATATGTCAGCCTATTTATTTTCATGAGATCATGGTATGACCACTGAAAAACAGCTTTTTATCTTGGCCCCATTACAAATTCATTATATAATTACTCATATATTCAATAAGTAGTGGAATCCAGTTTTCAGCATCTTTTATTATTATGCCAATATTCTAAGCACTCAGCTTGCAAACACGCTTAGGTTTATGTTGTCAGCTTGGGTCGGACTTAGGTGAACACTTTACCAAGTGACCTAAGATTACTCAATGCTACCATATAGGTATACTACATCTTTGATTGTGAGTGCATCAGAGAGCACTGGAGAGCAGCATGAGTCTAATTAGGTACTAATGAATATCCTGCCTGCATCTCAGACTACATAAAATGCTAATATGATAGGTACCTAAAGGTGTTTTAAGCTAATGATGGTATATATATATATATATATATATATATATATATATATATATATATATATATATATATATATATATATATATATATATATATATATATATAACTGTCTGCCCTAATGTCCCTCCCACTTTTGAAGTCCACATGACGCCCCTGATTGTAACAACGTATCTTGTAACACCCAAGACTGGGTGCCGGTGCAAATCTCCTCATTTAACACCGATAAATTAATCAAGGCTCTAGGGAACTCGGAAAAATCCAAGTTAGAGAGTGCTGGCTGTGGAGATTGAACCAGTGACCTTCGACATACAAAGCCATGTCTGTCAGTCGAGCCAATAAAGGTAAAGGTAAAGTTGGGGCATACGCTGTAGCAGCGCGTGGCCTCGGTGCTCATCTCCGTAACATTGGGCCTTGAGCCTGTGGTGGGAGGGAGCCCATTACCCCGGGACACAGGGCCAGTGTGACATCCAGGTTACCACAGTTTCCCCAGGTAGTCAATTATCGACCAGCCCGAGAGTGAGGATGATCAGCTGGGTGAGCTGCACGCCGACTGCCCGGGCCGGGATTCGAACCCGGGCCCGCGTAGAAGCCAGGCATGCTGACCACTAGACCACGGAGGCGTATTGGAGCCCAATCTCAAGTGAACCCACTCACAATGGCACACAATTTTTTTTCTGGTAAATTTTGTGCTTCGAATGAATTTGCTAACCATTTCTGTCGAAAAACAGCAGAGATTATTTTTCACCCCTTCCACCCTAACCTCCTCAGTAATAAAAAAAAAAAAGTGACAAAATCATAGCCTTGAGGCAGTAATATTCAGCCCCAGCATCAAAAAATTATACTGCTGCCCTATGAAAGGCATCTCTTAACTCCGATGAAGTAGGTGGTGACTGGTGGAGCAGCTTCATTGTCATCCCTTGCAGTGGCAGGTGTCATTGGGCCAGCAGATGATGAAGCAGTGGCTGGTGTCATTGGGCCAGCAGATGATGAAGCAGTGGCTGGTGTCATAGGGCCAGCAGATGATGAAACAGTGGCTGGTGTCATTGGGCCAGCAGATGATGAAGCAGTGGCTGGTGTCATTGGGCCAGCAGATGATGAAGCAGTGGCTGGTGTCATTGGGCCAGCAGATGATGAAGCAGTGGCTGGTGTCATTGGGCCAGCAGATGATGAAGCAGTGGCTGGTGTCATAGGGCCAGCAGATGATGAAGCAGTGGCAGGTGTCATAGGGCCAGCAGATGATGAAGCAGTGGCAGGTGTCATTGGGCCAGCAGATGATGAAGCAGTGGCTGGTGTCATAGGGCCAGCAGATGATGAAGCAGTGGCAGGTGTCATAGGGCCAGCAGATGATGAAGCAGTGGCTGGTGTCATTGGGCCAGCAGATGATGAAGCAGTGGCAGGTGTCATAGGGCCAGCAGATGATGAAGCAGTGGCTGGTGTCATAGGGCCAGCAGATGATGAAGCAGTGGCTGGTGTCATTGGGCCAGCAGATGATGAAGCAGTGGCTGGTGTCATTGGGCCAGCAGATGATGAAGCAGTGGCTGGTGTCATAGGGCCAGCAGATGATGAAGCAGTGGCAGGTGTCATTGGGCCAGCAGATGATGAAGCAGTGGCAGGTGTCATTGGGCCAGCAGATGATGAAGCAGTGGCTGGTGTCATAGGGCCAGCAGATGATGAAGCAGTGGCAGGTGTCATTGGGCCAGCAGATGATGAAGCAGTGGCAGGTGTCATTGGGCCAGCAGATGATGAAGCAGTGGCTGGTGTCATAGGGCCAGCAGATGATGAAGCAGTGGCAGGTGTCATTGGGCCAGCAGATGATGAAGCAGTGGCAGGTGTCATTGGGCCAGCAGATGATGAAGCAGTGGCTGGTGTCATTGGGCCAGCAGATGATGAAGCAGTGGCTGGTGTCATAGGGCCAGCAGATATTGAAGCAGTGGCTGTTGCCGGAGCAGCTAATGGTATCTTTTCCACAAGTAATGAACAATGTGCTGGGATGGTCTCTAGCAATACTGATAAAGTGTGTATCTACAAAGAATATGAATTTAAGGGTGATTAATAAATTGTTTTAATAAGAATATAAAAGTTTTTGCCAAAAACATACAGGCCAGTCAATATTTCACTGCTGCTTGACTGTTGCTGCTGTCCTATCCCTAGCACATCATGTCAGTGCTGAATGGCTCTGGTACCCCTTCAAATACATGAGACGAGCAGCCTATGATGTCATACACCAGTTTATCTACCACAGTTAATGTCATAGTTATATAGGCAGGCGCCTGCCTATCTGTGGTGCCACACGTGTGGGGCACTCAGATGCTGGGGGAAATGTCATTGTTATGAAGGGGCAGGGGTAAACCAGTGTATGCTGTGAGGCCTTGGTGTGGAAGTTCCCTGTCTGAACTGTGCAGCTAATCCCCCATACAGTGAGGGCCTTTTTTACTCCCTCAGGGGCTGTGCAGCTGAGAGAGTGGTGTACATGAGTGTGAGTGTGTGAGTAAGTGTGTGCCTGTCTTGGCTAAAACCCTTCACTGGGGGAAGACAACCAAGGTATTTAGATAGATTGATAGTCATTGACAGATGAACATTAAAAAAAATTCTATATCAAATATGCAGTTCACTGCTATGAACTTATTGACTTTAAGCTGAAATAAAGGCATTGTGGCCAGTATAGCTGCATTCTGTGTGCACATGAAAAAACTTAACTAATACAAGTTTTACATTTAAAGACATAACAACTAAAAAAATTACCAGTCTGCCGCAGCTCATTCTTGCACTGGCAATGCGAGGCTTTGATTTTTGTTGTATGTTGTACCAACGCCTCTCACAGTCATCCTGCGTACGGGGTCCACTCCCAGGGAAGGCACTGTCAGGGTATAAATGTGAAGCAAGTTTCTTAATCGTTTCACTATGGCATGCTATTTATTCACATACCTTCTCCAATAACATTTAATACATGCTGTGATGGAAAGCTAAATCAGTACCAGTATTTTATTTACATGCATCATAAGACATTAACTTTTTAGTTGTTATGAACATGGCCATAAATACTACTTTTCATTACCTACTTTTCTAAAATGCTTTTCTCTAAGTAGGATGATATTACACAATACAGCTATACAAAAAAATTCAAAGCATTAACCTTAATTCCATTCTTTTGAGTACTCCTAACCTAACATTATATCACCAGAAACTGTTTGACCAATGCTATCAAAATAATATTTTAATCTTACTTTACCATTCTCATCAAATCTACCTATTCCGATATAGTCTTAACATAAAATATTTGTAAAAGTGTTGAGAGTCTGGCATGCCCAACCCCCCCACCCCCCAAAAAAAATCTAAATAAGGAATAAATAAAATAACAGGTAAATATGACTTGACTCTCTTATACTAACCCCCTTTCCACCCTAACAAACTTGGGGACCTACCATGTTAGGTTAGGACGTGTTAGGTAGGACAGGTTTAGCAGGAGTTGGTTTAGTTATGTTAGATTGTTGAGGGAGTGGGGGTTGCAGCAGAAATGGTCATGATGATGCTATTCACATGGAGCAGTAGGAAAAAGTATGTCCTGTTTGGAAACTCTGTGGTTGTGTTTGTATACAAAAATACCCATTTGACGAGGTTAGGTTAGTTTGCAAGTTACTTGAATCATGGATATGTGAATATGTAACAAAAAAAATAAAAGCGTTAACCCTAATATCATTATCTTGAGTACATTCCAATCTAACATTATATCACCATAATATGTTTGACCAATGATATAAATATACTATTTTAATCTTACTTTACCATTCTCACGAAACCTACCTGTTCCCATATAGTCTTGACATAAAGTACTTGTAAAAGTGTCCATAGTCTGGCATGCCTAGCATCCCCCCCCCAACCCACCCCCACCCCCAATAAAAAAAATAATAAACAAATAAAAATAAATAAAGAATAAAAACAGGGCAAATATGCCTTAACTATCTATACCAACCCCCTCTTCCCCCCCAACAAACTTGGCATGTTAAGTTAGGATGTGTTCGGTAGGACGGGGCAGGTTTGGCATGAATAGGTTTAGTTATGTTAGGTTGTTGAGGGAGAGGGGGTTGTGGCAGAAATGGTCATAATGAAACTATTCAGATACAGAATGAAAAGGTATGTTCTGTTTGGAAGGTCAGTGGTTGTGTTATTATGCAAAAAATACCCAATTGATTAGGTTAGGTTAGTTTGTAAGCTAATTGAACCATGAATATGTGATTACTAACCTTGTTACAGCTTCTGCCACTTCAGTCCACGCTCTCTTCTTATCCTCAGGGGTGATGCTCTTCCTATAACACCCTCTGATTATACGTATTTTTTCTTGAATTTGATGTAAGAAGACCGTTTCATCTGGCGACCAATTAAACTTACTCCTTTTCTGCGCTGTTTCCCCGGCCCGTAGATGTGGTCATTGGGGCAGATGACGTGGTTATGGTGCGGTAGTTTCAGCAGAGCAAGTCGTGACGCAGGAGGGCATTGACGAGTGACGGAGTAAAAGCAGCCTTTGAGGTTGCATCTATCTGCCACAAAACTCAGTATTTTCTTGTGTTTGCCATTTATTATGTTTCTGTTGTACATTTATACGTCTTTTCTTTATTTTTCTTTTGAAATATATACTTAGTTCATGTCGGATGTTTACGTTTTGCACGGAGGCGTCCTTAGCAACGAGCCCGCCATAAAGAAGAAGAAGAAGAAGATAATAGTAGCCAGGATTTGCTAATACCTACACTCAAAGTTGACGAGGATAGCTTTTACTCTTAATAATTTGAAACTATTAACTCTGATAGTAACTTAAGAGTAAAAGTTAATAGCTCTCGAGGATACGGGCCCAGAAGACCTATCGGTCTATGGCGAGGGTGTCTGTTTACTACCGCTACTACTAGTAATCTACGTGTGGTAGGACAGGACAGAATAGATGAAGGCTCCTCCCCACCCACCTCTCCCTCCGGCAACCTGCCGGCAGGAAATAGTTAGAAGAGAACACCATGTACCTTTAAGGAAGAAAGGGACATGGAAATTTTACAGTAAAGAGAGAAATAAGAGGAAATTAGTACCTTTAACTTACACTGCTGGTAACCTAAGCTGTGGGGGAAAATGACTTCATCACATAACAACATAAGAACATAGAAACACAGGGAGACTGGAAGAGGCCGAGTGGCCTACACAGGGCAGCCCCAGAATCCCCCCTAATACTCACGATGGGTGAGGTGTAGTTTCAGGGGCACAGGTGGAGGCTTGATCCTCATTTTACCGGCGGTACTATGCACGCACCAGTACCCTGTCACCTTACTGCACCCACACCTCACTCCATCTGTCATGCGGACATTTAACTGTTGCTTTACTCTATTGTTAACTTACGCTACCCTCAATCTAGGTTGTGAGGGAGAATAATATGGATTTAGGTTGAGGTCTGAAAACATGCGAAGAAGGGTCAGTAGAGTCTTATATCCCTGAAGTACTTATTCAATGAAGACTTGAAGCTATTGATACTCTGTGCGCTAACTACTGACGGTGGGAGTCTATTCCAGTGATCGACGACTCTGTTATTGAAAAAACTTCTGCGCATCAGTGTGTTACATCGGTTTCCCTTTAACTTTATACCGTTGCTGCGTGTTATTGTGTTGGTGTCTCTCTGAAATAGACTATCTGGGTAAATGTTCTCGAATCCATTAAGGATTTTGAACACTTCAATTAAGTCCCCTCTTAGCCTTCGCTTTTTTAGGGAAAAAAATATCTTAACGCTTTAAACGCTTGTCACATGGCAAATTTCGGAGCGCTGGAATTTGTTTGGTTGCTCGTCGCTGTATCTTTTCTAGCAAAACTTGATCTTTGATATAGTTCGGTGACCAGAACTGAACGGCGTATTCTAAGTGTGGTCTTACAAATGCTTAATATAATCTCTTCATAAGCTCTGGTGATTTATAATCAAAATTTCGTGAGATTAATCCTAACATCATATTGGCTTTTTTACTCGCTGCAGAACAATTGATCACTCATTTTAAGAGTGTTACTGATAATAACACCAAGATTTTTTTCTTGTTTTACTTCGCTGAGCTCATGTCCTTGAATCTGATATTTAAAGTTAGGATTTTTGTCACCTATGTGCATTACTTTACATTTATCTACGTTAAAACTCATTTGCCATTTTTCGCTCCAGTCGGCAAGTCTTATTAAGTCTGATTGAATATTCTCGCAACTTTGACTGTTCATTACCTTACCTCCTAATTTGGTGTTGTCGGCGAATTTGGCTACTTTTGATAGGATATCAGTTTCTAAGTCGTTCACGTAAATTATGAAGTGTTGGCCCCAGGACCGAACCTTGGGGCACGCCACTGGTGACGGGTTGCCAATCCGATGCCTCACCGTTAAGAACTACACGTTGTTCTCTGTCGGTGAGCCAGTCATGAATCCACGCGCATAGATGGTCATTAATACCGTGGGAACGCAGTTTAGAAATAAGCCTAACGTGAGGAACTTTATCAAACGCTTTCTGAAAATCTAAGTAAATTACGTCATATGGGCTTCGGGCGTCCCAGCATGTATAAACATCGTTGAAAAAGGTTAATAGGTTGGTAAGGCAAGACCGATTACTACGAAATCCATGCTGACTATCAATTATCAAATCATTTCTTTCAAGGAAAGTGATAATTTTGTCCCTGACTATTTTTTCGAATAGTTTAATTTGGACAGACGTAAGGCTGATGGGACGATAATTACTGACTTGTTTTTTATCTCCTTTTTTAAAGATCGGGGTAATATTGGCCTTTTTCCACTCGAGAGGCACACTGGCCTGTGCTAATGACCTGTTGAATATTAATGTTATGGGTAATTCTAGCTGTTGACTACATTCTCTTAACATGCGAGGAGATAAATTGTCGGGGCCCGGAGATTTATTTGCATCTATTTTATGCAGGTACGCACGCACTTCGCTGATATCAATGTCAGGTCAATGCAAGCTTATGTTCTTCAGGGCCTTGAAGAATTTTCTTTGGGGCTGGAATCGATGTCATGTTCTCTTTTGTAAATACGCTACTAAAGGTTGAATTTAGGACCGACGCCATGCCTTTATCATCACTAATCGTATTGCCACTTAATAGTAGTGGGCCGATATTATTATTAACAGTTTTTTTGTTTCTTATGCAACTGAAAAATAACCTTGGATTTTTCTTAGCATCGAGTGATATTTTCATCTCATATTCGCGTTTCTGTTTTCTGATTTTCCTTTCGCACTCTCTCATGACATTGATGTAATTAGTATGATCCTGTGGATTATGTGACAGTTTATATTGCTTATACAGTTTTCTTTCTTCGACGATGATTTTTTGTAGGTAATTATTCATCCACAACGGATTTTGATTATCAGTCCTTCGTGGCTTGAGTGGAATGAATTTATTTACACTCGCAGTGATTTGTGCAGTAAAACGATTATACATTTCTTGAACGCTGACGTTGTTGAGCAAATGATTCCAATTTACTAAAACCAGTTCTCTTTTTAGGTCCATAAAATTTGCTTTACTATAATTAGGTATTAAGAGTGAGTTTGCTCGTGCTTTTGTTTCAATATTCAAAGTACATCTTATTATGTTGTGGTCGCTGCTTACAAATGGCTCGCCTACCTCACAGGCAGTTATGAGATGACTATCGGTCGCGAGGATTAAATCAAGAATATTATTTCCGCGTGTCGGCATGGTAACCGTTTGATTAAGAAATGAATTTTGTGCAAAGTTAATTAATCTTTCGCCTTCTCTGTCGCCTGAAAGTGCATTCCAGTTAACGGAGGGGTTATTGAAGTCACCGCATATTATTGCATTTTTATTTCTGATAACGCTATTTATCTCTGCGTAGAGATTTCCATCAATGTCTTCATTTGATTTAGGAGGTCGGTAAATTACGCCCAGAACATACTTTTCATTATTCATCGTTGCTTGTACATTCAATGAATCATAAGCCTCTGT
The DNA here is from genome assembly GCF_024679095.1 of Eriocheir sinensis. Lineage (NCBI taxonomy): Eukaryota > Metazoa > Arthropoda > Malacostraca > Decapoda > Varunidae > Eriocheir > Eriocheir sinensis. Next base: position 50,829 of record NW_026110756.1, read on the forward strand.
TTCGGCAATGTTTAGTTGAATGACTTCTAAATTATTTTTCGCATATATTATTACACCTCCTCCTTTTTTGTGTAGACGACACTTAGCAAACGCATTGTAACCATTTATAGCTACTTCATCTAAGTGATGTTTATCGCGCATATTCAGCCATGTTTCCGTGATCAAAATGAAGTCGGGTTTTTCAGTAATTGCATGTATTATCAAGTGGCTACGCTTCTGAATGATGCTACGGGCATTTACATAAAAGATGTTTAATTTATTCGTCGAGTGTGCGCCATCTATCAATTGTAGTTTCAATGGAATAGCGCGTCAGACCTGACTATCCTCAATTACCCCTACCTCACCAACCACCTGCGTGGCTGTTGACCTCACTGCTACCTCAGTACCCCTCACCTGTGGGTCTGGTGACCTGACATCCTGCGCAGTACTGTACACCTGCGGCCTGACCTCACTATCAGGGTGTGGTTTCCTCCCGGCTAAGCCGAAAGCTACCTCCCCACGTTGCTGCACCTGTCTTAGCTCTTTCGAAATTTCCTCATCTAACACTCTGCCTAGCCTCGCCTTGCCCCCACAATTTAGATGAAGGCCATCGTTAGCAAACAGGCTTCTGTCATGAATAAAATGATCCCATACGTCCACAAACATGACTCCCTTACTACTTCACAAATCCCTGACACGTTCGTTAATCCCCAGCATTCTACTGAGAATGAGGGAGTTAACATCATGGCGGGGGAGCAAACCACACACTACAGAACGTCTCTTGCTTTCTCTTAGTTTTCCGACAAATTTCCTATATTTGTCTACAATTTCCTCTGATCTACCTTTCGCTACATTGTTTGTTCCTACCACGTAGACAAACATTGTCTCCTCTGAGGTAGTAGCGACTAAGTCGTCAACATTCTCAGCTACGTCCTCAATTCTGGTTCCTGGGAAGGAGGAGGAGTACAAAGTACAAATGAAAAGCAAACAAAACAGACCTCTTGGTCCTAACTAGGCTGTTTGTTGTTGCTACCATCTACTCTAATCTACGAGTCAGAGACACAGGACAGCAAAGGCGAAGGCTCCTCCCCTCCCAACAGTCCCTCCAGCCGAGGCTGGCATGAAAAGGAAGAATACCATATAATATAGAAAAACTACAATGGAATTTTACATGGACAGAAGGAAGATCATACACGACAACTAAGCTAACACTACTTTCTGTTAGACCGGAGCAAAATAGCGGATGTTCGGGTTAGCATCTAAATATTTTTCCAGTCGGTTTGTGAACGTGCAAATAGCGACGTTTCGAGGCAGACCATTCCATACATTGATGACACGGTTGAAGAAAAAGTGCTTTGATTCATTTGAGTTGAAACGCTTCCTCGTTATTTTGTATCCATTGTTTCTTGTTACACTTGATTGAAAGACTGTAAAATAATCATGAACATTAACGTTATCGAATCCCTTGAAAATTTTAAACACATCTATAAGGTCACCTCTTAGCCTGTGCTGTGAAGCTGAATAAGTTAAGTTCTTTAAGTCTGTCTTCGTACGGTTTGTTTCGCAGTCTAGGGATCATTTTCGTGGCTCGACGCTGCACCCTCTCGAGTTTATCAATATCCTTTCTGTAATAGGGAGACCAAAACTGAACGCAATACTCAAGATGTGGAAGAACTAGCGAATTGTACAGTGTCAATATTACTTTTTCTGATTTGTGTTCAAATGTACGACCAATAAATCCGATCAGTTTGTTGGCAGTTTTTACTACTTCTCTGCAATGTTGACTCGGTTTGAGATCGTTCGAAATTATTACTCCGAGATCTTTTTCTTTGTTGGCTTCAGAGAGTTGCACTCCGTTAATTTGATTATGAATACGATCGTTGTTGATTCCGATATGCATAACCTTGCACTTTTCAATGTTGAAATTAATTTGCCATGTTCGTGCCCAACTACTTAAACGTTTGAGATCAGCTTGGAAGTGTTCTTTATCCATTGTCGTAGTGACTCTGCTGGCTATTTTTGTGTCGTCGGTAAATTTCGATATTTTACACGATAGCCCCTCGTCAATGTCATTTACATACACTAAAAACAGAACAGGTCTTAACACCGACCCCTGTGGAACACCGCTTTTGACATCTCGCCAGTCAGATGATATACCATTCATAACAACTCTCTGTTTACGGTCGGTAAGCCAGTCTTTGAGCCAATTATGAATATTACCAGTTATACCGTGAGCTTGCAATTTACTAAGGAGGCGGTTGTGAGGGACTTTGTCAAATGCTTTCTGAAAATCCAAATATACAATGTTTACTGATTGACTTTCATCGTATACATTAAAGATGTAGTTGAAAAAATCGAGAAGGTTAGTCAAACAGGAACGTTTATTTCGAAAACCATGTTGCGAATCCGTAATTAGTCTGCTCTCTTAAAAAAAACTTTACACTTTTGTGGCGACTGATTGTCTCTAAAATTTTGCACACGATTGACGTTAGAATGATTGGTCGATAATTACCTAGTTGGGACATATCGCCTTTTTTAAAGATAGGAGTTATGTTAGCGAATTTCCATTCTAGTGGCACTTATCCTGTGTTTAGCGACTTTGAGAATATGCTCAGGAGGGGCTTGCTGATCTGATGTTTTGCCTCTTTAAGAATACGCGGGGAAATTTTATCAGGGCCGGGCGTTTTGTTTACTTTGATATTGTCGATGATTTGTACTGTATTACTTTCTACAGTGTCGCTAATACTACTCAAGGATGTGTCATCAATATATCTAGGGGCTTCCGGTTGCCTTTCGGATAAGATTTCTTCTGTAAAAACGGAGGCAAAAAAATCATTCAATATGTTAGCGATATCTTTATCATCATTCCTGGATTCGCCATTTACAGTTGCTATTGGGCCAATACTGGTGGTGAAAACTTTTTTATTTCTTACGTAGGCAAAAAATTCTTTAGGATTTGCTTTAGGAGGAGGAAGAGGAGGAAGAGGAGGAGGAGAGGAGGACAACATAAAGAGGAAATTATTAAACGCTTTTCGTGAGTGTGTGTGTGTGTGTGTGTGTGTGTGTGTGTGTGTGTGTGTGTGTGTGTGTGTGTGTGTGTGTGTGTGTGTGTATTTCTGTACACATACCTTTTCGCAGCTTCAAAACTTTCCCAAATTTCAACTTTTTTTCTGTTTTTTCGGCGCTGAACAAAAGATTGATATCATCAAAACTTTCCCCCAGCGCCTTCGTATTTTTTTTTTTCTTTTCCTTCGCATTTTGTCTTTCCCTTAACTTAATTCGAAGGTCGCCACCCCTGCTCTGACCTCACCTGACCTCACCCTCAATATCCGTTCTTGGCTCAGAGTTTTCCCGGCAAGAATAATATAGACGAATCGAAGCATCCTCTCTCTCTCTCTCTCTCTCTCTCTCTCTCTCTCTCTCTCTTCTCTCAGGTATTAAAATCTTCAATATCGAGTTTTCAAGCCTGACCTTTCCGGCGCTGTACCTTTCAAGTCCCCGATCAAACCTTTCCGTCTTTGCGTATCAAATATCGTTTTTCTCGTGCTGGAAATTGGTTATACACACCCGTAACCTCAGAACAAGCTTCCTATATTTTAACAATGGGCAGCAGTGATATCATTCTGTCATCCGTCCGCAGTGAATGACTTTAAACGAGTATCCAAGGAAGTGTAGAGGTCGATGCTTGTTAGTAACGATAGAGCTCTTACCCCTTTGTGTGTGTGTGCCCTTGTGTGCTCATGGAATGCCTTAGCAGGCAGACCATCAGGACAGAAACACTATACTCTAAGGGCGTTGGCAAGAACTCAACCAGCGCTGCAAAACATTGAAGAACGAAACTCATAGGAAGTCTGTAGCCCTGGGTTGGTATTCTCAGACGCTTTCGCCTCTCACATCAACAATTTCCAAAGGTCAAAGAGGTGATCAATCGGGTTCTAATGAGTGTTTTTATAGGTTCACGGTACAGAAGAAGGGTCAGCGTACCACCAGGGCCATTTAACTAACCCTGGAAATGTCCAAAGCTCCTACGAAAACCGTGTCAAATATGTGTGCTTGCATGGGCGCGGAAGAGTTAGAGAATATGGCCTCTGATTAGCTGGTGTTTTGAGGAAGACGGAGAAGGAAGAAAAATAAGTAACACTAGTTTATTCTCTTCTTGCTGGCAAAAACTTCAGCATTGTCAAAAAAAAAAAAAAATCAAAAGAAATTTTCATCCCTGATTAGCTTAAGTTTTTATGGGCGAAGGTTGGGAAGGATGGAAAATACAGGGTCTTCTGAGGGTGAATTTGTACGCACGAGACTCGGGGAGGCAGAGTCTTTCCTTGTGATGGAGGCGACAAGGCTGCCTTCTGGGTGCAGGCGAGGCGGGAAAGATGGGGTAAAAAGTTTGAAGTATTTTGGCGAGGCGCCGGAGATCACTAGGAAAGTTAGAAACGGTAAGGTGCTGACACTCCTTGTTTCGGAAAGTTTGGAGAGTGTCGAAAAGTAGATTGGGCTCGATTTTGGGGAGAAATATAACGGAGTTACTGATTTTTTAACTGCCTCTCTCTTTTATTGGTCTATACTTGTAAGGAAAGTTGTATTGTCTTTTTCTTTTTAGCTACTAGATATGCGCTTTTAATATAATGGAGCTCATACGTCTGTAGCAGACGCTCAGCTGTGAACGCTTTGGCCCAAACGGAAGAGTGTGTGATACAGAACATTGGTCAGTAAAGGAGGTGCTGGCAAGTTAAGCGTACGTTGCCTTTCTTTCATTATAGTTCGCCAAGGAAAGTTGTATTGGGCTATCTAGCTCCCAACCATACACCTGCACCAGACACTCAGCTGTGAATGTTCTGCCCAGAAAGAATAGTGTGTGATATAGAACAGTGGTCAGTAAAGGAGGTGCTGGCAAGTTAAGAGCACGGTGTCTTCTCTTACCTTTCTTTCATTTATAGGTCACCATGGAAAGTTGTATTGGGCTATCTAGCTCCCAACCATACACCTGCACCAGACACTCAGCTGTGAATGCTCTGCCCAGAAAGAACAGTGTGTGATATAGAACAGTGGTCAGTAAAGGAGGTGCTGGCAAGTTGAGAGCACGGTGTCATCTCTGAATTGCCTTTCTTGTATAAGTTACCAAGGAAAATTGTATTGGGTTTTCTGGTTGATGGATAGACGATTGTACCCGACGCTCAGCTGTCAATGCACTGCCCAGACGGAACAGTGTGTGATATAGAACAGTGGTCAGTAGATGAGGTGCTGGCAAGTTGTGGGCAGCGTCACTAACTTGGTATTGATGGAAAACATAACTCGTGGCGACACAAACACCTCGACGCTCCACCACACGCCTCATGCGTTTATTTTTATGTCCTTTGTTGTGGGAAGAATCTTTTATCTCCGTCCCTCAAGTTCACAATGAAAGAAAAGTTGTTAGAAAAAGATGTCTATTGAAAACTCCTTACTAAATTAAGAGGAGAAAGAGGAGGAGGAGGAGCGTAAAAGGAAGTACGAGAGAAGGAGAGTGAGAGAAAGGAGGAAGGAGATGAAGGATGAGGAGAAAGAGAGAAAGAAGAGGAGGAGGAAGAGGAAGATGAAACGTAAAAAAAAAAGAGGATTAGGAGGAGGAAGAGAAAGAGGAGGAGATATGTGGTGAGGTACAGAGGAAGAGGAGAAGACTTCGAGTAGTATGATATTAGTAGGAGCAGGAGGAGAAAGAGGAGGAAGTATAGTAAGTTTACGATGAAGAGGGAATAAGAGTGGATTTAAAAGCACCAAATCGAAGTTATTTACGTTATGATGAACTGCTTTATTCATTCATCTATCGCTTCATAACATTTCCACTACCGTAACTCTGCATTCCGGCAATGCGTTTGACCATTGCCTCAAAGCTATGTGGCAGGCAGGCATTTCTCGCAGAAGCCGGCATCATATATTTTATCTTGAGTGCATGGAATCGCGGGTTCACCTTCGCCGTATTCACATTTCTCGTTAGTTTCTGAAGGATCTCGTTCCTCGTTCCTTGATGCAGTTACGAGCTCGTTAAATTGGCCGCTCATGTAAGAACCATTGCATTGCGTTTCCTCCCACAGCAAGGGTCATGTTTTTGCACTTTCCTTCCTACACGTGGCAAAATCACGGCGCCTCTTCCCTCCGCCTTTTAGCCGCGACGACAGGCCACCACGGAGCCTCCCTTGCCTGCCTCTGCCTGCCGTTGTCAGTCCTGAAGGAAGCTTTGCCGGCTTCAGGGCTCACGTCATGGAGGTAATAAGGGTTCACGTCCACCCTGAAGTCAGGAAGTACAGACCAGTGAATTTCGTCCCGTTATTTTCAGTCATTCCGTCATTAAATTACCGACGTCTTCGCTAATTACCCGCCAAGATGAATGCCGGGAAGGCGTGCATCGCCGCCTGACGACGTGCCCTCCCTAGAAGAAGATAAATACCGCCGCTTCGTCAGAGTATCTTTTCGAGGGATCGTAAAAATGTGTGAACTGTGGCCGGCGGGCCTCGCCGCGCCCGGCCAGGCGGGCCAGCAAGAAGTGTGTATGCTAATGTGCGTGAGTGAGGCGCCTTGAGAAATGACCGGCCAGATTTAAAGTCTTCCGCAGAGGAACTCCTTTCGTGAAAACATTTCTCTGCATTCCGAGCGCCTGAGCCCAGTGAAGGACTGCGCCGATATATTCACATCCTCGTGCAGGAACACCCGGCCTGGGAAATAAATGTTTGGGGAAAAAGATGAGGTGTTAAAAACTGTGATATATTCCCCTGCTTACCCGAACGCCTGTCCCGCAGCCACCGCGTCACCAGTTTGTTAGCCTCGCTAGCACCGCCCGCCGCGCCGTGACGGGAGTGTGTCACGTTGGTGGGCGTCACCGCAGCCCGTGATGGGAGGGCCGCCCCCACGCGCCTCAGGCCTGGGCCAAGACTAACATTTGGCTGCAGGGACTAATTTTATACATTTATGTCTGTCTTCCTGCCTGCTTGCCTACTCTCTCTCTCTCTCTCTCTCTCTCTCTCTCTCTCTCTCTCTCTCTCTCTCTCTCTCTCTCTTACGTACTTTCAATAGGCTACGAGGCTTGGTTTGAGAGAGAGAGAGAGAGAGAGAGAGAGAGAGAGAGAGAGAGAGAGAGAGAGAGAGAGAGAGAGTGGAAGAGATAGAAAGAGAGGAAGAGAGATAGAGAGAGAGGAAGAAAGATAGAGAGGAAGAAATATATATATATATATATATATATATAGAGAGAGAGAGAGAGAGAGAGAGAGAGAGAGAGAGAGATTTACATAGATTTACATAGAAAATCAGACAACACAGACCCCATGGTCCAGACTAGGTGGTCTGTCCTTAAACCTAAGTGCTTTTACATTAATCAGATGGCTCCAAAACGTTGCTTTTCTACTCTAGTTAATATTAAGTTCAAGGAAGTGACGGTCGAGCTTGTTTTTAAAGGAGTCAATCGTGTTACACTGGACCACTGATGGTGGGAGCTTATTCCATTCTCGCACTACAACGTTGGTGAAGAAAAATTTGGTGCAGTCTGAATTTACTTGTCTACATTTGAGTTTTGTGCCATTGTTCCTCGTTCGCAAAGTGTCATCGATCATAAACAATTTTGTTCTGTCTACATTCGTGAAACCATTAAGTATTTTAAAACATTCGATCAGTTTTCCTCGGAGGCGACGTTTCTCAAGAGAGAACATGTTAAGGGTGGAAAGCCTTTCTTCGTAGGATTTGTTGCGCAAGGAAGGGATCATTTTTGTTGCTCGACGCTGAACACCTTCTAGTTTAACAATGTCCTTTGCATGGTGGGGAGACCAAAACTGTACCGCATATTCCAGGTGGGGTCTGACTAAACTATTGTAGAGCGGAAGTATTACATCTTTATTCTTGAATAAAAAGTTTCTTTTAATGAAGCCCAACATTCTGTTCGCTTTATTTGCTGCATCGATGCATTGATGTGAGAATTTGAGGTTTGACGCGATTTTAATCCCCAGGTCCTTAACGCATTGAACGCTTGTGAGTTTAACGCCGCGTATTTCGTAATCGATCTTCTTATTTTTTGTTCCAACTTGAAGGACCTGGCACTTGTCTGCGTTAAAGGGCATCTTCCATTTATCCGACCAAGCTGAAATTTTGTGCAAATCCTCTTGGAGGCTTTGCCTGTCTTCGTCAGTGAGAACCGAGTTACCAATCTTTGTGTCGTCTGCAAAGAGAGAGAGAGAGAGTTTCATCGTTTGTTGTTACCATAATTCATACTACCGCTATATAAACAGAGGTCTACCACATGAGGGTCGTTCAGTGACACGCGGCACACTGGTGCTAGCCTGTCTGGGGCAAGGCGTCACCGGTCGCCAGCCAGCACAGGTGATGGCCGTCCGCGATGGGAACCTTTTTACCTGTGTTTCCGGCCCCGTAATGGTTCCATGAAATCCCGAGCGCTAAAAGTAATTACCGGGTCGTGAAGGCAGCTAAGCTCTTTTTATTTGGGACATTAGCGATTGGCAATAGTTTCGCAGCGTAATATCGGGAAACGTTTTTACGCGGAGGCAATGAACTTTGTGGCGAATTTAAAGCAGTTTTTTTTGTCACCTAAGCAACGGGTAATGTTTAGCGAGGCAAGTGTTTGTTTTGAAATGTAAATAAATGCATGTCTGTGGCAAATGCAGGAAGTGGAGACAAGTTAATGCTGTTTGGTGTGTATAGGAGTATTTATCTATATACTTATTTATTTATTTTGCCACGTGAGCAACGGATGATCTTCAGCGATGCAATGTTTGTTTCTAAGTGTAAATAAATGCGGGTTTCTGACAAATTTAGGAAGTGGAGACAAGTTAAGGCTGTTTGGTGTGTGTGTATTTGTTTATTTATTCTTTTATAGGGCGTGCTGTTCTATTTCAAATGGTAAGGTTTGGGCTCCTTGTGACAGTATCATGATCAGGAACATTGATACCAGTGTTCTTGAACGCCCCGCGCCTTGGTTCGCCTGTTTGAAAAGCCTCTCGTAAAAGTTCCGGGCGTTTTCATGGACTGCTTTATGTTCATAGTAATAGTTTGACACGACTTCCGCGTCTTGAACGAGAAAATCACCCACGACAACCCGGTTAGTCTTCTCTGTGGCCTTAAAGAATAGTCGTAATGGGAGCACGGTACGTTTAGGAATATGAACCTCAGTCTGTCTTTTTATATAACAGACGCGGAACTTGATAATAAAACACATGCTAACCGGCTTGAATACACGGGACTGCCATTGCGAAAGACGTCTTGGGTCGGTAAGTCGCGTGATTGTGGAGTTCCTGAGCGTGAAATTCAGTCTGTGAGAAGTGAAACATTCGAGTCGGGTCACTGCGAGGCAAGGCGGGTGGGAGGCGGGTAAGCAGTGTGGCAGCGGTTAGCTTTGCATGGCCTCGCCCCCGCCACGCCAGGCATATCAGGGCGGGCTGCATATACCCAATCTCTCTACGGGTTTGTGGTCCCTGAGTGAGGACGCTCGGCTGTAGCTTCGAAACTATCCACGGGGCATTCTGGAAAATACCCTCATTGTAATTCCCTCTCAAAGTTACCCTAAAAGACTACTTCTAAACCTAACCAAACCTTTCCTGACTTAACCTAACCTAACCTGAGCTTACCTAACCTAACCTGATATAACATAAACCTGAGCTAATCTAACCTGAGCTAATCTAACCTAACCTAAGCTAACCTAACGTAACCTAACCAAACTTGAGCTAACCGAACGTAACTTAACCTAACGTAACCTTCCCTATTCAAGAGTGGGCACCCCATATCATTAGGTATATAGGAAATACCTTAACCACTGGGTGCTCTGGAAAATACTCTCATTTTAATTCCCACTCAAAATTTCCTCATATGTACAACGAAACCTAACATAAGCCATCCTAACCTAGCCTAACGCAACCTGCCCTGTTCAAGAGTGGGCGCCACATACAAGTAGAGATTGGGAATATGCGGGCTGACTGGCCGAGGGTCGACACTCAGATGAACGGTAATTTGATCCGGGACTCACAAGTGTTGCTCGTTGCTGGCCTGAATGGGACGAGGCTCTGGACATGATGGCTTGGTGCTGTGAGGGAGGGCCGCTACGGAAGCCAAAGTAGAGGGGGGAGGAGGGAACCTATCCTTCGTATGGTTACTCTTTATGTTTAGTGAGCGTATCAGTGTTCGGTGGGGCAGTACACGGCTCAGCACTGCATGAGGCTGTACAAGGGAGGGGGACAGCCTGACAATATCCTTCATAATGATAACTCTTCTGCTTAGTGAGATCTTCAGTGTTCTGTGAGGCAGTACAAGATTTAGTTCTCTGTTAGGCAATATATTAGGAGCAGCGTTTAGCGGGCTTTTTTTTCTCCACTTGTTTTATGCCCTTGAGCTGCTTCCTTTCCTGTAAAAAAAAATGTACAAGGTTTAGTCCTCTACTAGGCAGTGCAAGTAGTGCTCTATGAGGCAGTACGAGTTGTGATGTAGACTCAGCTCTCACACGTACTAACTTCTCTTCTATGTTGGATCGGTAATGGTATAAAATATCTCTCGTCGCCCCGCCGCAGCAAGTTTTGACGTCTCGCCGAGGCCGCCCGCTGCCGATCATTGTTTATTTCTTTTGGAGTTGGAGTGATCCATCAATTCTTAGTAACACAACGGAGCTTTCTGTCTTTACTATTGTTTTTACAGCAATGGGAGAAGCTCAAGAACAACAAAAACGGAAAACAAAAAGCCCGCTAAGCAATGTTCCAGCAACAAGAGTACTGAGCCCGTATTCTCAGACGCTTCCGCCTCTCACATCAACAAGTTTCAAAGGCCAAAAAAGAGATCAATCGCGTTCTAGTAAATGTGTTCTTAGGATCACGGTACAGAAGAAGGGTCAGAAAACTACCCATGGAAAGGCCCACAACTCCTACGAAAGCCTTGTCAAATGTGTGTGCCTAAGTGCCGAAATGTTTAAGAATATGACCCCAGAACGAGTGGCCAGAAGAGAGGTCACTGCATGTCAGTTGGAGAGGTGTCTTGATACCACCGTTGCCATATTATCGTACTCAGAGCACAGTATTTACCTGTCTCTGACGCCTAACTATTGCCAAGAAACATCAGGATCTAACTCTTTTAAGGATAAATATAAATGAGTTTCGTTATTGGAGCCCAGAAGACAGTTTTGGGGCAGGAAGTCGGGAAATATAAACGGCGGAGTACGATAATCTGGCAACGTTGCTTGATACTCCCTTCACGTTCAAGTTCAAGTCCAATGCAGGAGAAAATACAGACAGAGGGAGGCTATTCCAGAATTTACTAGCGGAAAGGATGAAAGACTTGAGATGCTGCATGGTGAACTCTTGCATAAGGGATTCGGGCGGCATGGGGGTGAGCTAGAGTAGAAAGTCGTGAGTGTCGGCAGCTGCCTCTCACCGCGTCGTGCCTGTCAGTCGTGAGGTGCTTGGTTGGGGCAGCTCGTAGCCTCGGACAAACGTGACAGTGTATGTAACAGAGAGAGAGAGAGTGAGTGAGTGAGTGAGTGAGTGAGTGTGCGTGCTTGTAGATATTTATTTCCCCGCTATTCCGATAATTTTTGCCTCACGAATTTATGGACGTCCGCGGCGGGGCTTAAAATTTACTGGCGACTTACAATGGGCGGGACACTGGATGGGTAATACTCCTCTCTGTATCAGGACCGGCGGCTGAGGGCGTGCTTGTTCGCCTTCTGTTGTGGAGTGGTGGAAGAATTGTATTTTTTTCGATCCATATTTTTTTTCTCTCTCCACCCATCAGAGACTCAAGGGCTAATGCGACGGAGATGAGCACCGAGGCCACGCGCAGCAATGTGATCATATGCCCCTGACCTTACCGTACTTTTTTTTCTCTTTTGTCCACTCGTCTATATTCTTTGTTATGGGGCAGTTAATTTTTTTTTTTTTTTTTTTTTTGGCTTGAGCTGCTTCCTTTGCTGAAATAAAAATCTATGTATACTTTTTTATTTGTGGTGGTTTTGGACATATTTATTGACCTTCCTTACTGAGTGTAGGAAGAACTTAACATCTGTATACATCATTCCTCTCTCTATCTATCTATCCATCTCTTTGTCTGTCTCTATATATAGCAATTTCTCTCCCTCCACACATTAGCTTCATATACTTAACGTGGCGGAACATTAAGTGGTGCAAAGTTCCACAGAGGAAATCTTCAGTCACTTCTTCGGCGTCTTTTTATTTCCTTCCATTCTTGCATTCATCGCTACGGAAAACTCGAGGCCAGCGAGTGATCTTCAAAGCTCAGTTCGCGCCTCATCCAAGCAGCACCGGGTCCCAATAGTCTAGTTTCCCTTGTGTCGCCTCTTCCTCACGAGTAAAGTAAATACCAGTCCGCGGGATGCACACAACTCTTCGTGCTGTGAGGAGGCTCGGGAATGGGTCGCGAGGGTGTTGCTTTCAGGAGAACCAGGAGGCGGTGAGGAGAGTTTGGAGGACACAGAACTTTGGGTTGGTATTCTCAGACGCTTTCGCCTCTCAGCTCTCACATCAACTATTTCCCAGGGCCGAAAAGGAGGTCAATCGGGTTCTAATGAGCGTTCTTTTAGGTCCATGGTACAGAAGAAGAGTCACACTACCACTACAGCCATAAAACTACCCGTACAAATGCCCCGAACACCTACGATGGAACGGTGTACCGGGGGGCGTTTAAAGGCGTTGATTAAGACTCAGCTTCCTTTAGGCGAATATATTCTTAAACCTATATGTACAGGAGCGTCTGAGCGAGAGAGACTGCAGGTGTGTGTCAGTCGGACTCTCGTGAAGGAGTGACGAGTTACAGATTGGAAAATAATGAAGTTACAATTGGTCACGTATGTCAAGGTGACCTCTAAGCTTGATGAAATGCTTTGTATACCAACTGAGACGGTAAACACTGACGGACGACATTCCTATAAGGTGGCGTGATCTATCTGTCGTGGGTTTTTTCCATTGACAATTGTATGCCTAATTCGTGGTGATATTAAATAATAATAATAATAATAATAATACATTGATATCCTACTATAACAACGAAAGCCATGTCAACTATGTGTACTTGGGCGCCTAAAGGTTTGGGAATATGGGCCCTGGGTCGCTCGCTTTGAAGGTCGCTGTCTCAGAGGATGCGGCACTGACCGAGGAGGCGCCGAGAAAGTGATTGACGATTTCATTTAATGGTACCACTGAATGTCCCCCTGCGTCAAATATATGAAGATGATGTTCGGAGAGAGAAAAGGATATAGAAAGAGAGAAAAGAAGTGAAGTTCATCCTGCACTAGAAAAAAAGGGGAGATATATATGAAACTAATCTGAGGAGAGAGAAAAAAAATGAAAGAAATAGACAAAATGGTGAAGTTCATCCCACATTAACAGAAAAGGTGAAAAATAGATTATAAGCCGCCGTAGCAAACAGAGACATTCCTTTCCGAATTTCCTGCCCATTGTTAAGTCTGGTGGGTAGAGAGAGAAAAAAATATAGATACAAAAAGAGAAGCTCGTCCTGCACACTATAAGAAAAAGTGAAAAATAAGTTCTAAGTCACCGTAGGAAGTAAACAGACATTCCCTTTCCAGTTTTGCGCCAGTTCTAAAGTTTGGTGGGTAGAGAGTTGCAAAACAGAGCCAGAAAAAAAGTAAAGTTCATCCTACTCTATATGAAAAGGTCAAAAATAAGTTCTAAGTCATCGTAGGAAATAAACAGACACTCTATTTCCAGTTTTGCGCCAGTTCTAAAGTCTGGTGGGTAGAGAGATGCAAAATATAGCTAGAAAAAAGTGAAGTTCATCCCACACTATAAGAAAAGCTGAAAAATAAGTTCAAAGTCCCCGTAGGAAGTAAACAGACATTCCCTTTCCAGTTTTGCGCCAGTTCTAAAGTCTTGTGGGTAGAGAGATGCAAAATATAACAAAAAAAGTAAACTTCATCCTACGTTATAAGAAAAGCTGAAAAATTAGTTCTAAGTCACCGTAGGAAGTAAATAGACATTCCCTTTCGAGTCTTCTGCCTGTCGTAAAGTCTCAAAGTCTCTCGTTCAGTCATCCACAGTCACAGCCGCCTCAGGCCAGCCACCCATCCTGCACTCTATATAACAAAGGTGAAAAAAAAGGTTCTAAGTCACCGTAGGAAGTAAACAGACATTTCCTTTCGAGTCTTCTGCCTGTCGTAAAGTATCAAAGTCTCTCGTTCAGTCATCCACAGTCACAGCCGCCTCAGGCCAGCCACCCATCCTGCACTCTATATAACAAAGGTGAAAAAAAGGTTCTAAGTCACCGTAGGAAGTAAAGACATTCCCTTTCTAGTTTTCTGCCAATTCTGAAGTTTTTTTTCCTTCAGTCAGCCACTCCATCAGCCATCCAACCAGAACCAGTCGTGCATTCTTTAAAACAAAGGTGAAAAAAAAAGTTCTAAGTCACCGTAGGAAGTACAGACACATTCCTTTTCTAGTTTTCCGCCAATTCTAAAGTTTTGCCTTCCGTCAGACTCCACCACCAGCACCATGCAGCCAGCCAGAACCAGTCACCCACCGCTGATCTTCACCGCCACACTCATCGATTTATTTCCTTCCTACCTGCTACTACCTCCACTACCTCCACCACCACAGCCGCCTCCACCGCTACTACTGCCTCCTGAGCCCTCCTTCCCGCCAGCCACTTCCCGTTTTTCTTGCCCCGAGGCTTTGGTCATCACTCACTGCTGCACAACTCCGCCCGCACTCTTCGCCAAATTCTTTCTTTGCGGACCACTTTTCTTTTCCCCGCGCGGCCCTTTCTCCCGAATCCTAATGCGCCTCGTGACCACTCCAGCGGCTCATCCTTATACGACCTACGTGTGGCCGGGTGTAAGAGTAGTGTGTGCTATGTAGTTTCTGTGCTGTGTGTGTTAAGGTTAGCTTCTGAGTCTGTTCACGAGCTACACGGTTATACTCCTAAACACTTCGGCACCCAAGCACACATATTTGACAAGGCTTTCCTAGGAGTTGTGGGCTTTTTCAGGGGTAGTTTTATGACCCTGGTGGTAGATTGACTTCTTCTATCATGAACCTAAAAAAACAGTCAATAAAACCCGATTGATCCCTTCTTTGTCCTTTGGAAATTGCTTTGAAGGAAACGGGTCATTTGCCGGGTGTATATTCGCATGACAGTACGGTACATTCATTGGGTATAAATAGTTTTGCATACGAGTATAGTACAGTCAACTTATATAGTTATGTAGGACAAAATTCAACGGTATAGTCTTAAATGACACCGCTTCGCTTGGTATAGTTTTGCATACATATTACATTCATCTGGTATAGTTTTTCACGCCACACTGCATTCAATGGGTATTGTTCTGCATGGCACTCTACATTCACCGGGTACAGTTTTGCATGGCACTAGATTCACCGGGTACAGTTTTGCATGGCTAAAGTCGACTGGTATTGGTTTGAATGACACTCCCTTCCCCAGGTATAGTTATTCACGCCACTCCCTTCCCCCGCCATCACACACACCACAGTATAACAACCGTGATCCCGAGGTACTCAGGCGAATGTCAACAGAGCGGCCCCCTAACTGCCGGCGGCCACGCGTATCTCCGTTCCTTCAGCCAGACGAATGGAAGTGGATATGACCGGGCCAGGCCGCATTGTTTGTCCAGGGGTGTCGCCATCAGCGGGGGAGACGCGGCCGCTGTAAACGAGGCTTTGAGGGGAGGTTAGGCTAGGTGAGCTGAGGTTAGGTGAGGAGAGGGGAGGGGAATGGAGGGGAGGGTAGGTGAGTGAGTTGAGGTTAGGTTATGTTAGGTTAGGTGAGGCGAGGTGAGGTTAGGTGAAATGAGGATTAGGTTAAGTTAGGTTAGGTAAGGAGAGGTGAAGTTAGGTTAGACTAGGTGAGGTGAGGTGAGGTGAGGTGAGGTGGGGAAGGAGTGTATTGTTATGAGAGACGATGAATGGGGGCGCGACACACACACACACACACACACACACACACACACACACACACACACACACACAGAAAGAGTTGAATAAAAGTAAATATGGAGACTTGATAACAGGAGACAAACAAACCCTGTACAGAACAACGAGGTAAACACACACACACACACACACACACACACACACACACACACACACACACACATTAATCACGTGAGGCAGGTCTTCGGTGTTACCTGATTCATTATTGCGTTGACAGGATTCGAACCCGGATCTACGGTTCAGCATTTCGTTGTGTCTGGTTTTATTAGTCATTTATTTTAATTTTTCTTCATTTTTTTATGTTTCTGGCTTTAACCCATCCGCTGCGATTGGCACGGATTTGGCCTTCACTGGTAGCCTGGTAACATACACTCCCAGGTCTTTCTCTGCCTCTGTGGTGGATAGTGAAGTGTTTCCCATGTGGTATTGGTGTGCCGGATATCCCTTCACTGGTAGCCTGGTAACATATACTCCCAGGTCTTTCTCTGCCTCTGTGGTGGATAGTGAAGTGTTTCCCATGTGGTATTGGTGTGCTGGATATCCCTTCACTGGTATCCTGGTAACATATACTCTCAGGTCTTTTTCTGCCTCTGTGATGGATAGTGAAGTGTTTCCCATGTGGTATTGGTGTGCTGGATATCCCTTCATTGGTATCCTGGCAACATACACTCCCAGGTCTTTCTCTGCCTCTGTGGTGGATAGTGAAGTGTTTCCCATGTGGTATTGGTGTGCTGGATATCCCGTCCCAAGATGCATGACTTTACATTTTTATTCATTGAATTGTAGCAGCCATTTTTTGTTCCATTTCTGTAGCTTGGTGAGGTCTTCTAGTAGGAAATTCGCAGTCAAGGGGTTAATATTGTACGCCAGTCATTTGGGTTCATGTGGGTGGGTTGGGTTGATGCGAGAGGCGGAGGCGTCTGAGCACACCGACACACTGAGCCACACAAAAAGTTCCCTGCTACGTGCTGGCCGCAACGTTGCCAGATTATCGTAATCAGGCTCTTATATTTGCTGATTTCCGAGCCAAAAACTGTCTCCTCCACCCCGATAACTAGATTCATTTGTAGTTATCATTGAAATGGTTAGTTGTTGGTGTTTTTTTGCAATAGTCATGGGTCAGAAACTGGTAAATACGATGTTCTGAGTACGATAATCAGGCAACGGTGGTGTCAGAAGTGACAGCCTGAGACGCGTGGCTATGAAACGCCTCTCGTCCCAGCCACCGACCCATTTTCTTAGACATTTCAGCGCCCAAGTACGCACATTTAACAAGGCTTTAGTAGGAGTCTTGAGCATTTGCAGAGATAGTTTTATGACCCTGGTAGTAGTCTGACCATTGCTCCGTGCCACTATGGTGAAAAAGCACTCCTAAAAACCCGACTGATCACCTTGTCAAAAATTTATTTGACAGGGAATAATAAAAAATAAAACTACAAAAAAAATGGGAGTAATTATAAGAAAAATGCTACTCCTACTTAGAGGAGAGGACTAGATTGCACAGCTAACAGCAACAACAAAAATGCTACTCCTACTTACGAGGAGAGGACTAGATTGCACAGCTAACAACAGCAACAAAAATGCTACTCCTACTTACGAGGAGAGGACTAGATTACACAAGTAACAAATAAAAAATAAGTTAACCAGCAAACTAACTTAAATAAAACGATGCTTCAAAGAGCTGCTTCGAATAGCGCTTCAGAGTGCGAGGGAAGGCAGCGAGAGAGGAAGCGAGCCTGTCAGAGGCAGCAGCTTATAGCTATTGAAAGAAGACGGGTCGGCGCTGGTTGTGATCCACCGTCGGGCTCGATATTTACTTAGACACGGCAAGCAGTCGACGCCCTGGATTTCTACTACTTACTGCCGGGATACGTCAAACTACAATACTGCTCCCGCATCACCAGCCTTACCAGATACGGCGAGCAGACACGACGCCCGGACTACTATACTACTAACAACTAGGATTCGTCGATCAACAATACTGCTGCCTGTCATTAACACCCTGATGGTTACAGCTAAGTACCTTTCTAGCATTAATCCTAATTTGGCCAAATAGGGGAGGTGTTAGGAGGGGAAAGAAATACGCACGACTCAAGAGAATCGGAGACGTTGCGTATGAAGCAGTACTGTACGTGTGGTGCGTCATAACGTCCACGCGACAGAAGGGCAGTAAAGTGTTCGGCATCACGAATAAGCGGTGTCGTTACGGAGCATGAAAACAACAAACCTCAGGTAAATTATTTTAATAGTTCAGAATCACCTGAGGTTGTCATGCTAAAATAAATTAACTTTCACAACAATTCACTAAATCATTACGTTTCGCCCTTTTCAGTGGTTTGTTTAGTACGAGGACAACATTCAAATAACTGGAATCCATCTCCCTTTTATGTGAGTAGAAACCTGAACACCTTTTTATAAACCCAGCATTTAACTGTGAGCCACACCTACGAAGGTGAGGGGATTTCAGAGGGTTTACCCCAATAAGTGGCTACATATTTTCCACACACCTTTCTGGCCTTTGGAAATAGTTGTGGGAGTCGGCAGCGTCTGGGAATACTGATCCAGCCTTCCTCGCCGTGCCTCCCTGTGCCTCACCGTGCCTCGCCGCTGCTGAAAGACGTCTCCTAATTTATATGACGAGCTAGAAAATAAAACCAAAGACTCTGAAACGAATCGCTCTCCGCTGCACCTCGGCGGGGACGGCTTCCTTTACACGAGTGAGAAGTTGTACGCTGAACGGCGGCGCGGAAAACACAATGGAGCATACATTTGGCAAGGCTTTCCTAGGAGTTGTGGGCATTTCCAGGGGTAATTTATGACCCTAGTGGTAGTGTGATCATTCCTCTGCGCCATGAATGTAACAAAACACTCATTAGACCTCGACTGATCTCCTCTTCAGCCTTTGGAAATTATTGATGTGCGAGGCGAAAGCGTCTAAGAATACTGACCAATGGCAGATGCAGACGCGGAGAGGCACTTAGCGGCGTGAGGGACGAGCCGCGGTGAATGGAGGAAAAGCTTAGTGTTCCTCCCGTCACCGCCTGCTTCTGTCTCTTCTTCCCTCTCTCCTTCTCTTCCTCTTCGTCCCTTCTGTCCTTCCCCCAGTCTGTTAGCTCCTACGTCACTAACTCCTTCTGTCCTTTCCTTCTTCCTTCTTCCCTTCCTCCACCTCTCCCGTCACCGCCTGCTTCTGTCTCTTCTTCCCTCTCTCCTTCTCTCCCTCTTTGTCCCTCCTCTCCTTTCCTCCGTCTGTTAGCCCTTCTTTTCTCCGCCCCTTCTCTCCCTACCTCTCTTCCTCCAGCCCTCCCGTCACCACCTGCTTCTTTCCTTCCCTTCTCTCCCTTCCCTTCCTCTCCTTCCCTCCGTTTGTTACTCCTTACGTCACTAACTCCTGTCCTTCCCTCTCTCTCTCTCTCTCTCCCTTCCTTCATCTCTCCAGCCCTCCCGTGCCCATCTATTTCTCTCTTTCCCTCCTCTGCCTCCCTCCCTCCCCCCTTCCCTCCGTCTGTTAGCTCTTACGTCACTATCTCCTGTCCTTTCCTCTCTCCCTCTCTTCCTCCCTCTCTCCAACCCTTCCTTTACCACTTGCTTCTTTCCTTCCCTTCTCTTTCTCCTTTTTTTCCTATCCTGCCTCCCTGCTCCTCTCCCTCCTTCCCTTCCTCCACCCTCTCGTTACCACCTGCCTCTTTCTTTCCCTTCATTCGTCAACCCTTTCGTCACTATAACTTCTCTCCGTCCCTCCTCTCCCTCCTTCCTTTCCCTCCCCTCTCTTCCTCCTTTCCTCCAGCTCCCTCCTCCGTCTTCTCCGTCTCGTTCTCCCTTGTCCTCGTGTCTCCGGAAGCCGCCGCCTCAAGAATCAGCCGCGCCATTGGACCAACGCGGAAAGCTCTTGTTTGTAAATGACGTCATCTACCTCGCTTGTGTGTGTGTGTGTGTGTGTGTGTGTGTGTGCGTGTGTGTGTGTTCCTAACGTTAATATTTTTCCCACAGCAGAATTTTCTGTTTTTCTTTATTAACGGGCGACATTTTTTACCTTTTTTTTCCACGCCGCCAGAAATTATTATACTGACCTGCGAGGTTAGAATGTTATGTATGCCTTCATTTTTTTCAATATGTGGAGGCTACACTTATACTTTTTCTTTATGGAGTGGCTTTTTCTTTTTAGTAGTCGGCGCGTGGGCTAGGGAAATACTGGTAGGGGAATAGCATATAGTCGTAAATGTTGTAGTGGTAAACCTATCCCTCAGCTCCTACAAGACACACACAGCCTAAGCTCACCGTTTTACCAGCGGACGGGATGAAAGAATGAAGATGCTGGTTAACTCTTGCATAGTACTGTAGAGTAGTAACCTCTCAAGTATAGCATCAAAGTTCAGTAGTAAGTGGTGTAGTAGTAAGTCTTTCCCTCGGTTACTACAAGACACATCACCTCAGCTCACATGATTACCAGCGGACGGGATGGAAGAATACCCAAAATTACGAAATTAGGCGTATATTGCAACAGAGAAACCAGATGAGGTAGCCATCACAGAGACTTGGGCCAACTCTGCACATCTAGTATCCGAACTGTCATTCCCCGGGTACGAAAGCTTCCACAAAATCGAAACCACAAGAAAGGAGGAGTAATTTGCTACGTAAAAAGTACGCTCCCAGCCATAGAAATAGACAAACAGGATGCAGAGAATTACGATTCCGTCTATGTGGAAATAACCGCGAATAATAAGAAACTAACACTTGCGACTTGCGGCCTCCAAAACAACAGGCAGCAGACGACACTGCCCTGTACGAAGAGCTTCACTCTCTAACACAAATCAAAGAAGCAATGATAACTGGGGACTTTAATTGCCCTAACATTGACTGGGGAGAATTTACTGGAGATCAAGAGGGTAACTGGCTTATAGAAATGGTGGAGGATTCGTTCCTCACTCAAGTCGTAACTCAACCGACAAGAGAAAACAATCTGCTGGATCTGGTATTAGTAAGTAATCCCGACCTCACTCGCGACTGTGAAGTTGGTGAGAAAATTACTGGTTGCGATCACCACTTAATCCGTTTTAATGTCAACATAAGTCACAAACTCGTAGACAATCCGTCAGTGATACCAGACTACAAAAAAGCAAATTTCAACCTAGCCCGTGAGCTGCTTCCCCCTGCGACCTTGAACCCACTTAACAACGTGTGGAACGACTTCAAAGATAAGCTTTGGGGGTGAAAAGGCTACAGTGCCTACGAAATCCAGGCGAGTAAATGGTGCCGTAGATCCACCGTGGATGACCAGAGAAATAAAAAGGGTAGTAAACCTTAAAAAAAAGGAATTATAATCTAATGAAAGAGAATGACACGACCGAAGCCCGTACACAGTACCACACCACCCTCAGAGCTCGTAGCACCCTTATTCGGAGTAGTAAACGCAACTGTGAATAACAAATAGCGCGCGACATCAAGACTTCACATACATCAAATTGAAAAAGAAAGTAAAATCCAATATTGGTTCCCTGACAGACGAGACTGGATCTGTAACTCTGAACAGTAAACAGATGGCCAGAATCCTCAACAGTAACTTCGCATCCGTATTCACAGTCGAGGACATCGAAACCATTCCCGAGGGCACTGACCCGCCGAGGGGGATCACGCCGCTAGAAATTGACGCAATATGCGACCAAGAAGTGAAAAAATACTTGGACAAACTGGACCCGAACAAGTCAACGGGACCCGATAGTTTGTCCCCGCGGTTATGAAAAGAGCTTTTTTTTTTTTTTTTTGCTTTTACATAAAGGAGACAGTCTCAAGGCACAAAAAGTAAACATTAATAAAAAAAAGCCCGCTACTGCTGCTCCTAAAAGAATCCAAAGAGGTGGCCGAAAGATAAGTCAGTTTGCCGGGAGGAGAGGTGTCCTGGATACCCTCCTCTTGAAAGAGTTCAAGTCGCAGGCAGGGAGGAAATACAGATGAAGGAAGATTGTTCCAGAGCCATTTACCAGCGTGAGGGATGAAGGAGTGAAGATGCTAAGGTTAATTCCTTGCATAAGGGCCTTGGACAGTATAGGGATGGAGCAGTGAGTAGAAAGTCGAGTAAAGTGGGGCTGCGGGAGGGGGAGGTACAGTTAGAAGAAGTCTCAGAAGAGCAGTCGCAAGGAAATATTTCGATAGAAGATAGAAAGAGAGGTACCATTGCATGGCGACCATTTAAGAGGTAGAAGATCACTGCATGAGGAGTGAGAGCTGATGAGACGAAGAGCCTTGCCTCCACTCTGTCCAGAAGAGCTGTGGTGAGTGGAGCCCCCCACACATGAGATGCATACTCCATACGAGGGCGGACAAGGCCCCTGTGTATGGACAGCACCCAGTGCAGGGAGAATAAGTGGAGACGGTACAGAACGCCCAGCCTCGGGAGGAAGCTGATTTAAGTAAGAGATGAGATATGAAGTTTCCAGATGAGATTTTTTGAGTTAAGGAGAGATTGAGGATGTTTAGTGCTGAGGAAAGGTGATAGCTGGGTGTTGTTAAAGAATAGGGATAGTTGCTTGGAAGATTGTGCTGAGTGGATAGGGTGGGAGAAACTGTGTTTTTGAGGTTGAAGGACACCATATTCTTCTTGGGTTCCAATCGGAAATAATAGTAAGGTCTGAGGTTGTTGTTCCTGCAGCCTCCAGCCCTTGAGTCGTTAAGTTCTTGAAGGGTGGTCTTCTATTAAAAGAAGTTGAACAATGCAGAGTGGAATCATCGGCGTAGGAATTTAGGGACAGTTCGTTTTGAAAGAAGATCATCAATGAACAACAGAAAAGGAGGAGAGGACAGAACCCTGGGACAATTAATTGCCACTGTTATTAGATTTTAGGGAAGTGAACAGGACCGCCTGGGCCACTTGCAGAAATAGAACGGTCAGAAAGGAAACTGAGATAAAGGTACAGGAGAATGGATAGAAACCGTGAGGAGGGGTAGTTTAGAAAGAAAGATTTGTGCCAGACCCTATCAAAAGCTTTGATATGTCCAGCGCACAGCAAGTTTCAATTTTGCTGAACATGAGAGGACGACCAAGAGCCGCTATATATAGGGAGATCACCAGTAGAACGCCCCTTATGGAACCCATAATGGCGATCAGATAGAAGGTCAGAGTGGAAAGGTGCTTTTGAATCTACCAAGGTTAAGGATTGATTCAAAAGCTTTTAGAGCAGACAAGAAAGTAAAGCAATAGGGACGGTAGTTTGAGGATTGGGGCGGTCACCCTTCAGGTAAGTACACAGGCTGTAAGAAGGCTAGCCTCAGCAAGAAGGAAAGGTAGATGCTGACAGTACAGGCGAAAGAGTTTGACCAGGCAGGGTGACAGCACGGAGGCACAGTTTTTAAGGACAATAGGAGGCATCTAATAGGTCCATAAGCCTTCTGGAGGATTGAGGCCAGAGAGGGCATATAGAAAAACATGCATTATGAAGAATCTTTATAACAGGTAATAAAGGAGTCAGAGGGGGATGAGTAGAGAGGAATATGCCCAGAATCGTCCAGAGGGAGTTTTTGGTGCTTGAGAAGAGTTCAATGCCTTAGATAGATGAGACGGCAGTGTTGCTGCCAGGACTGAGGAGGGAGGGAAAGATGAAGAAGGAAGTTGGAGGAGATGTTTTGGCTAGATGCCAGAAGTCACGGGAAGAGTTAGAGAAAGCAAGGTTTTGACATTTTCTATTAATGAAAGAATTTTGTTAGTCGGAGAATAGATTTGGTACGATTTCGGGCAGAAAATGTAAAGTCTAAGTAATTAGTATTATTTGAAGGGCTCTTGGTATCTTTTTGTGAGCTACCTCTCTATCAATAGACAGCACGAGAACAAGCGTGATTAAACCAATATTTTTAGCGAGGAGAGTAGAGGAAAAGAACGAGGAATGTATGCCTCCATTCCAGAGATAATCACCTCTGTGATGCGCTGAGCACACAGAGGGTCTCTATCCTAGCCAATAATCATTCCATAAAATGGAGCAAGATCTCAGGTCGTCCCACTGAGCTGAAGCAATGCCAGAAGCATCGCCCTTCGGTGGGTCCAGAGATACAGGAGCGATAGGACAGGATGGCAGAAATAAGATTGTGATCGGAGGAGCCCAACGAGAGAACAGTTTGACAGAATAAGCAGAAGGTTTGAGGTAAGGAAGAGGTCTAGAATGTCAGCTGATCTCCAAGACGGCTCAGAATACTTCAACCATCACTACTGATAATTTTATTCAACTGGTCAGTCTAATTGAACAAGGTCCCGAAGACTGGAAATGGCAAACTGCACACCGAATTTCAAAAAAGGAGACAAAAGTTGCATTAAACTAGTATCCATAAGTTTGACGTCAGTGGCACGAAAATACCTCGAAAAGATTATTAGAGAAACTTGTTAAGTTTCCTTGAAGACAAAATATAATTCCGACACCAGCATGGTTTCAGAAACAAGGCTCCTGCTCAACAACAACTTTATTAGACTCTCTTCCAAAGGTATATATAAGAATAGGATGCCCATCCCAGTGTGATGTTATATGCCTGACTTTCAGAAAGCCTGATAAGGTACCGCACGAGTGACTCCTAAGAAACTGCACTGGCGGGCAAGCATTGAGCCAATCTGATTTGCGTGGGATAAGAGATTACCCACCACAGAAACAACGAGGCCACTTCAACGGCAGCCTTCCGATTGGCTTCCAGTCACTAGTGGAGTGACCCGCGGTCAGTGTTGGACCCATTCTCTTCATGATATATCAATGACCTGAATTTGTAATTCGAAATCCAATATCCAAATTTGCGTATGACACCAAGGTGGGTGGAAAGCCTCACAAGACCGGGATCATGAAATCATTCAGAAAGACCCTCAATCACATTATCGAATGGTCGGAAAATTGGGCAAATGTCCTTCAATGTTGACAATGCAAAGTCATCCACATTGGGTCCAGAAATAATAACCACATACATCATGAATGTGAAACTCCTGCAGGCGATGCAGGAGGAAATGATCTTGAGTCACTTATCAGCAGTGACCTGAAACACGCGAATCACTGTAAAAAGCATATAACAAAAGGAACACTATGCCGGGTTCTAGCGAGGAACTTTATGTAAAACGCCAGACGTGATGCTGTCCTTTGTATAATTCCATGGTAAGACTGCGCTCGAGGGATAGTACAGTTCTGGTCTCCCTAATTACAGAAAGACATTGTTTTACTGGAAAGGATCTAAACACGCGCTACGAAGATGATTCCAACCTTTAAGGGCCCAACCGTACGAGGAACGATCGTTGAATCAATCTCTTTACTTTGGAGAAAAGACGCCTATGAGGAGATATGGATTCAAGTCTTCAAGTACCTGAAAAGTTCATTAATGTCGATTACCCACCCTTTCAACTGCAAAACCAATTCTCAAGAACTAGAAATAATGGTTTACCATTAGTCGAGTCGATGTAACAGACATTGGAAGGAGTTTCTTTCAAACCGAGTCATCCGCCACCGGAACAATCTTCAGAAGTGAAAATGCGAATACCATCAACCCTTCAAATACAGAATCGAATGTCATTTCGCTGCGTCGGAGTAGAGTAAACTGAATATCGAGGTGTTTTCATCTGCTCCTCAACATCGAGGTGATTCTATCTGCTCAACTGAGGTGTTTATCTGCCTCTCAAGCCCCAAGTGGCTG